>NC_068996.1:56089331-56091506 GCF_001194135.2 Octopus bimaculoides
TTAATAAATATTTTGAACATTCATGATATTTCTAAAGTTTTTATTGTTGTATTTGCTTGTCTTTTTACCGTACCTTTTAGACACTTTAGAGACTGAATACTATAAATTCATTTATTGATTCTTGAAGGAATTGAACACACATATTGTATCTTGCGTTGGACATATGGTATTATTCCTGTGGTTTTCCACCCTTATGTATCTATTTTTACTATAAGATGAATTCTAGCCCATGCTGAGCACTTCAACTCTAGCCCGTCTTTATGTATTGTTATATTAACAATACATAATTATACAAAAATTACAGTATATATATATATATATATATATGTATGTATATATATTTACATATATCTTTTATTTTCTTTCTTTTATTGTTTTCTGGTTTCAGCCAGAGGCTTAGGCCATGCTGGAGCACCACCATTCAGTGTTTGGTTTTCTTTTCTGTACTGTTTCTGGTGAAACAGCAAGTTAGATGGAACTGCTCTTCTTTTTGTCTCCTTCCACAACGTGGCTTCATCTGGACTCTCAGATAAATAATTTGTCCAGAGGTTCTTTGAAGACTTCCACAACTACACTTCACAAATCTCTGAGGCTGTTTGGCTGAATGTTAAATAATTGTGAGCCCTTAAAACCCAAACTGTTACAGTACTGGGTCCTTATTTGAGATAGAGAAGATAAGATCTTTGGTATTATGCTGTGCTGTCCAGTTCAGTGATTGCTTTAGTTTTCAATTCCAAACATGGGAGCTAGACCTTCCAGAGTCTTTGTACATCACATCCAGAATCAGATGTATATCACTGCATATGTAGTTATATGGTAGCCATATGGTATTAAATGTGGAAACAGGGAGAGGTCCATGTACTTACATTTCCTAAACACTTTGTCTTGTCAATTATTTTCAGGGCATATCTTGTATTTGTTGATCTTTAAAAATAGATACACATCAAAAATTTATTGGAAAAACAGGTGAAAATTATTTTAGAATTATAATTACATGGAAATAAAGTTTACAAAACTGAAATTTAAATGAAATTCGTTCATTTTATTTAAAACTGGTTGGTTGATAAGAAAGAACCAAAAAAAAAAACAAAAAAAAACAACACAAAACCCTGTAATTTTGAGAAAGGAAGAAAATGAGATAATTTAAAGGAAAGAAGTGACAGAGAAAGATTACCGGGCAACAAGAAGTGGGAGCAAATATATAACGAAACAAGGTAA
This sequence comes from Octopus bimaculoides, assembly GCF_001194135.2. Classification (NCBI taxonomy): domain Eukaryota; kingdom Metazoa; phylum Mollusca; class Cephalopoda; order Octopoda; family Octopodidae; genus Octopus; species Octopus bimaculoides. The sequence goes on from NC_068996.1 coordinate 56,090,550, forward strand.
AAAAATGGATAGGCAAATGAAAAATAAAAAAATAAAACCCAAAAGAAAAGAGCAAAAATTAGTTAAATGCAGACTGTGAATATATTAGATTGATACTCAGAGGAAGTTTTAGATGGAAAACTATGAGTGGAAATGATATTTCAAGTATGGCTCTTTGTTGGACAGAAGGAAAAGTCCAGAGAGGAGGAAAAGGAAGAAATGTGCAGATGGTGTTGAGAAAAGCATGTGTGTTCATACATGGCCAACCAATAACTGAATGGAAGTTGGAGACAAGTTGACAAATGAACAAATCTTTATAAATATACATGCATACATATGCATGCATGCATACATGCATGCATGTACACATAGATATATGCAAACATACATACATACATACATGCATACATACGTACATACATACATACATACATACATATGTACATACATACATACATACATACATACATACATACATACATACATAACCAATGCAGATTTTGTGGAGATAACAGCGAAGATATCACCCACATTATAAGCAGTTGTCCAAAAATGTCATCACAGTATTATCTACCAATGGGACATGGAGTAGCTAGGACACTCAATAATGAGAGCTGAAAAGATAACCCCCAAGGACAAAGAAATAAGACCTGATATAACGATTTGGGATGGAGAAGAAAAACTGTGCACAGTTGGAGAAATTAGTTGCCCAACAGATGTTAACATAAAGCTGAAGATCAGTGAAAAGGAGAACACTTATGCTGAACTATTGAGAAACCTGCAGTTACTCTATCCAGATTACAAGTTCAGGTTTATACCTGTAATTATTGGGACACTGGGATATGTAAAACACTGCCTAAATACCAATCTTGAGAAATTAGGCTTCTCAAAACCAGAAAGGAGAAAGCTGATTCGAAGACAACAGATCCAATCCATCACTGGAACTGTAAAAATCTGTAAAACTTTCCAGAAGTTTAT
>NC_068996.1:56091598-56094251 GCF_001194135.2 Octopus bimaculoides
GTGTGTGTGTGTGTGTATATATATATATATATATATATATATATATATATATAATATTAATGGTTTCCTATTAGGAAACCAACAGATTTTATACAAGGCTGCAAGGAGAAGTGCTCAGAATAATTGAGACAAGAGTAAAATATTAGTTAAAGAATAAAAAGACTAGGTTAACGACTCAACCTATCACCCCCCGTCAATGAACATATATAAGAAATACAACATAATCCGTCAAACATAAGGAATAAGAAGAAATATATGTTCCATATTTATTACAAAATTATTCTCATTAAATTCCAATCTGATTTGTGTTTCTGCTGGATAAGTGTTCTAATATCCTTGAGTGTAGCATTTATGGGCATTTAGTTGATTCAGTTGCTGTACATATTCATCCAGGTGAGAAATTCCTATGCAGCATTATTCAAGGTATTACCTGTGCAGGTGAGTGAAGCGAGCTGCAGAATCCAGTGTTAGATAGTCCTTCTTAAAGTATATTCTAGGTGAGGAATCATAAAATCTTAGGGTACATGACAGTAGAGATAGCTTCGAAATATGATAGGGCTATAATTTCAGTATTGTTTAAACTTAGAGTGACCTTTTTAGAATTTTAGGGAATGGAATATGTTATGTAATTAATAGTAAAAAAGAAAGAAAGAAACCTTAATTAGGTCAGGGTGCATTCAACTCACTGACCACTCATAATATATATATAATATACGTTTACACACACACATACACACATATGTATATACACATGCATGCACACATGCATACATATGTACACATACATACACACACACACACAACCAGTGCATAACTACAAAAGTACAGGTGTGCCACTGTGAAGAATCTATTACCTGGACCAACATTCACGAACAACTGCAAAGTTTCCTTCACCGATGAGACGCCGGATTCCATATTTATTGGTTAAAGCTAATGGATAATTTTGTATTGTTTCTGGTAAATAAAAAAAAAAAAAAAGGAAAAAGAAACAAAATGTATTGTAATTTATCAATAAGGTAAGGTGGCAGACTGAATTATTTGATCATGAAATAAGAATGTAAATGGCTAGGGATTCTACAGACACATGTATCCTTAATGGTATTCTCAAGCAGAATTAGCAGGGCACAGTGAATGTGACAAAACTACCCCGGTTTAATTATCGGTATAATCCGTTTGACAGGTTCCTATACAGTTTCTATCTACAAAATTTTATTCACAAGATATGCATTGATCTGAAGCTAAAAAAAATGACATTTGTTCCAAGTAAAAGGCATTCAGTGGGATAGAAACTTGAACCTTGTGGTTCTGAAGAGAACCTCTTAAACACTCAACTATAACAAACTGAATAACAACATAAATAACTACTTTAAAACAATAATGCTACAAGACAGAAGTAATTATTGTGTTGAATCAAAAGTTTTACAATATTTTAATAACTTATTTATTTTGTTCATCAAATTACAACAAAAGCAGTCTAGCATTCAAAGTAGGGGGCCATTCAAAATAAGGGTCCATCGTGTTGCACCATCTGAAGCCACTTTTGTGCCAGTTCTTTGATCCTATGATGATACCAATTCTTGTCTTTTGAAGGGAAGAATTCCTTCACTGAAGCTTCCACCTTCTGCCATTGCGAGTGCCGAAAGTGAGCCATAAATCAGAAGAAGTAATAATCTGAGGGAGATATTTCCCCACAACCCTAATATATGCATAAGCAGTGGTCAAGCAAGAGTACTTCGAGTGTTTCAAACATGAGGCAATGCTGTGTGTCAGGTGGAATTATGAGGGGAGAATTCACTACATGTTCATTCCAGACAGTCAAACCATGGATGCCAACCTGTACTCCAAACAGCTGGAGAAGATGTATTTGACTATACACGAAGCTGTTAAGAGGGACAAGAGAGGAAGAGAACCTAGGATATGGTGGAAGATTATTGCAGGGGTGGATGGAGAACAAAGGGTTTGTCTGTGGAAATCAACACTTGAGAGTTCATGGGTCATACTCTGAGTAAGGTGTGTGAAATCCTGGGTATTACAGGAATAAGCAGGAGATGAGCCATCATAAACAGCATGAAGGCTGCAGCAAAAGCATCTACATGGCTCTGGTTGAAAAGAAGTGATCGATGGAATCAGTAGAATACCATTTTGTCACAGTGCCAAGCTTGATCAATGCAGCTTGGATTAGGTGTATTTAGTAAGAGCTAAAACAACAAATGACTCCAGGAGACGATGATGATGAATCCAAGTATTGTATCAGAAGATGTACGAATTTAAAGGAAATACATAAAAAAAAACAAGTTCCTGATTGTAATAATAAACCATTTTGTCAGCACTACATATCATAGTGTGAAATCATTTGAAGAATTAGAGAAGTGAATAATCTTTGAAAATTAAAGAAATGGTTTTATATTTACCTTCTGATTGGCCATTTAGACATGTCTTGTCCTGAAATAATAATAATAAAAAGTATTTCAACATTAAATTCCTGAGGATGTGTGAAAGGGAATTAAAGGTTAATGAAATATTTTAAACAACTACATGAAGGAGATACCTCTGTAATTATTTGTATCTAAAGCGTCACCTTTACCTTTGTAGCAGTTGACTATGGTGCTGCTACACCAGTCATTGGGTATGACTCCTTCGTGTATCACCTGGT
>NC_068996.1:56094261-56099771 GCF_001194135.2 Octopus bimaculoides
TGCTACACCAGTCATTGGGTATGACTCCTTCGTGTATCACCTGGTTAACAATACGGATGACTAGACTATAGCTGACACTGCCAGATATTTTGAGCATCTCTGCGGTGATTCCAGATGGGCCGGGGGCTTTCCCTGTCTTAATACTCTTAATTCCTTTATCTACCAAGTTACTGTCAACTCGGATAGCTGGTCCCTCTGTTGGGTCGACATTCGGCAGACTCTCTTTCTCCCATTCATTCTCTTTATTAAGCAATCTTTCATAGTGGCATCTCCAAACCTCTCTCTTTGCAGCCTCGTTTAGTGCAAGGGAACCATCATCTATGTGGACACATTTCTCTCCTACGACATCACAATTCTGTCTCACACACTATCTTGCAACACACATATAAATATACATATATACATATATATATATATATATATAGTAGACTTACTTGCAAAATAGGATAGGACGTGTGCGTTCAATAATGTAATAATACAAAGAATATATATACATGTATACACACATATATGTACATACTTACATCTACATGTGTATATACATGCATATCAGGGTACAGGACGTTAGAACAATAAACTACAGACAACGGAACGAACACATAGGAAAACGGAAAGCCCCTTGGAATATCCCTTCATCAGCTGTCTTCGAAACGTCTAGATAGAATATTTTGATTTTAATCACCTTACTTAGAAATTGTATGGATAATACCATACTAAATTCTGGTGCCTCAACTTAAGTACCATATTCACATGAATCTAAATTTTTGCTGAACTCATCTACATACATATATATATATGTGTGTATATGTGTGTGTGTGTGTGTTTGTGTGTGTGTGTATGTATATATATGTGTGTATATATATATATATATATATATATATATATATATTTTTATATATATATGTACGTATGTTTATATGTATATTTATATATATTTTGTGAGGCAAGTATGAAAATAAAACTCAAGCATGTATATTTATATACGTATACACATTCTTTATTGATATGTGGTGGAAATAACAGAATGACTAAAACGCTGAGAGTTTTGTGTGTTAATGAACAAATGAAACTTTTGGCCCTTGAGTCACTCTGTTATTTCTGCCTAATATCAATAAAAAATGCATACACATGCACATTTATAAGCATATAATGTAGTTGTTGGTTATGGCTGTTCAGAAAGTCATCATTGGTTTCATGTCTTTAGGCATCATCAAACCTTCTGGTCTGAGGCACATAACCTCTTTATTAATGTAGGTAGTAATACAACGTTGGTCAGCATTGTGGTGAAATAAATCTCTGAATCAAAATTCTTCAAAGCGAAAACTCTTTCTGGATGAAATGGAGTTATCCCCCTTTGAACTGTTCCAGATATGTCTGAAAAGGGTCATTTTATGTATGATTTCTGCAAGTCAGCAAGTGGGGAAGTTCATGTCTCTTACATGAATTTTCTCCCATGAAGTCACTGACTAAACACCTCACTTTTTGAATTTTAAAAAGGCCTTCAGAACAAGTGAATTTTTCCAGATCCTTGCCCTCTCAGCTAAGCAAAGTTTACACTATCTGCTCCCATTGAGGTATGGTTTAGGCTGCTCCAGGTGCTTCCATTTAATATTGTATGATGTTCTCTCTCCTTCTAAATGTAATTGGCCAAAGACTTAACATTGCGCACCTCTGGGATATCAAAAGAGAACATGTCGTAGTTTAGCCGCAGTCTCTGTTGCTCCAACGTACTTCTATGTGTGTGTCCTAATCTTGATAGTGCTGTTGTTGTTGCCACAACTGCTGTCGCTCCCGTTGCAGCTGTTATCACAAACTGAATTTTACTTCACATGCAGTGCCTGGTGTAAATAAACGTATGTGCATGTGTGTCTTTGTGTATGTGTATATGTGTGTGTGTGTGCATTTATGTATGGATGTAGGCATGTTGTACGCATGAATTTAATTAAATAATTTATTTATTATTTTTCTGAGTTGCATAAAAGTACTTTTGTTTCAAAACCTAGATCTTTTAGCAGAAACTAGTTTCCTTGATAAATGTTTGTGTATTCTTATTGAATGTGAAATCTTGTTTCAATTATCAGATCCCAAAGCAAAAAGCTGGTGTATAAAAAAGAAAATAATACTTGTGCAAATATAGTGCTGACTCGAAAGTTTTGCAATATTTTAGTAACTTTTTTGCTTTATTCCTCAAGTTTCAAACAAAAGCAGCCAAGAATTCAAAGTAGAAACCATCAGGTTGCATCTTCTGATACCACCTTTCTAATACTTCTTTTATCCCATGCTGATACCAATTCTTCGAGGTGAAGAACCCCTTCACTGAAGCTTCCACCTCTTCTTGAGTGTAGGAAGTGAGCCATGGATCGAAACAAGTAATAATCTGATGGAAATATTTTTCCACAGTGCTAATGTGAATAAATAGTGGTTAAGCAAGGACCAACTTCCAGAAATTGTTGCCAAATATGGGTATTTCAAACACAAGGTGATGCTCTGCATCTGGTGGAATTACGAGAGGATAATTCACTACAAATTTGTTCTTGGTGGTCGAACCATGGATCTCAATCTGTACTTCAAATAGATGGAACAGATGTATGCCATTCTGTGGCTAAATTACCCGGCATTGGTTACCAGACACTGTGCAGCCAGACACTGCAAGACCATATACCACTCAAATGGCCCGCAATAAATTCCAGGAACTTGAGGGAATTGAACTAACACACCCAGCGTATAGTCTGGATGTAACTCCCTCAGATTATTCTGATCCATGGCTCATTTCCTGCACTTGTGACACTTCATCAACCAAGATGAGGTGGAAACTTCAGTGAAGGGATTCTTCCCCTCAAAAGACAAAAACTAGTATCATCATGGGATTGAAGAACTGGCAGAAAGGTGCCTTCAGATAGCCCCTACTTTGAATGGCCCCTACTTTGAATGCTAGACTGCTTTTGTTGTAACTTGATGAATAAAGCAAATAAGTTACCAAAATACTGCAACACTTTTGTCTTGCCTCATTAGAATTATATACACTGTATTTTGTGTATTGAGTACCTTAATGTACAATTGTTTTTTTTTTATCATTGGATTAAGACAAAGAAGTGATTATGTGTGTATGAATATGGGAGAAAGTCTGTGTATGAGTGTATGTGTGTGTCTGTCTGTGTGTATGTGGGCATGTTTGTGCATGTGTGCATATCAGAATGTGTGTGTGCATGTGATTGAGTATGTATGTGTGTGAATACTTGAGTGACTGAGTATGTGAGAGGAAATGTTTGTGTGAGCATGTATGTGTATGTGTGTTTATGTGCATGTGCATGTCTGTGTGTTTGTGTGTGTCTGTATTTGTATGAGTTTGCATATATCGTTTTGTGTCTGAGTGTGATGTGTGTAGGTGTGAGTGTATTTGCACACATTTGTAACTGTTAACACACACACACGTACACATGCAAGTGTGTGGATAATTACATTGTCATCATCGTCGTCGTCGTCGTCGTCGTCATCATCATCATCATCATCATCATCATCATCATCATCATCATCATTTAACATCTGCTTTTCATACTAGCATGGACTGGACACTTTGAGAGGAGCTGGTAAGGCCAGAAGCCACACCAGACTTTACTTGTCTGTTTTGGCATGGTTTCTATGGCTGGATGCCCTTCCTAATGCCTACCACTTTACAGTGTGTACTGGGTGCATTTTATGTGGCTCCAGCACTGACAAGGCCACCAAGGATCTTGCAAGACAAAGAACCCCTCAACTGGGAAAGGAGAGTAGTATTCAGTGGGGGATGGTTTTGTACCAGTTGAGAGATTTAAAGTATAGAAGGGACAGATGTAGAGTAGAAACATGGCTACTCATTTGGAAAACAAAAGAAAGTGAGCTGGAGAGTAAGGTAAAGAGAGCGATAGAGAGAGAGAGAGATGATAGTGGAGATATGTTGGGAGATGTTCTCAAGTGAAAATGGGGAAGAGTGAGAATAGGTGAGATGATATACAGGCTTGGGCAGGGTCAGTGGGTAGGGTGAGGTGTGCTAAATCCACATTCATCTCCTACTTACACTTTCAGACAAGGCTTTTCTCCTTGGTCTTGGAGATGCAGTTCGGGATGTGTTTCGACTGTTGGAGGGTGACCGAAAATTGTTTGCTGCTTCTTCTGGAAATACAGAAAAAAAAAGAAGAAAATAATGAGAGCAAGAGAAAAACAGAAAGAAAAAGAGAGAGAGAGAGAGAGAGAGAGAGAGAGAGAGAGAGAGAGAGAGAGAGAGAGAGAGAGAGAGAGAGAGAGGGAGAGAGAGACATAGAGTGAGAAGAGGAGATAAAATGAGAGAGAGAGCTGTAGTAATATAAAATTCAAAATCAATTGTATTAGTGTGTTGACTCAAGTTTTGTAATACTTTGGCAACTTGCTTTATTCCTCAAGTTACAACCAAAGCAGCTTAGAATTCAAAGTACAGGCCATCGTATTGTACCGTCTGAAGCCAGTTTTCTGTCATTCCTTTCATTCCATGCTAATACCAGTATTGTCCCTCAAGGTGAAGAATTCCTTCACTAATGCTTCCACCTTGTCTTGGTTGATGAAGCTCAGGAAGTGAGCCTTGAATTGGAACAAGTAACACTCCAAGGCAACTAGATCCGGACTACATGCTGGGTGTGTTATCACTTCGATTCCCCCAAGTTCCAGGAGTTTATTCTGGTTCATTTGAGTGGTATGAGGTCTTGTGTCAACCATTGTTGGGTATTTTTACCACACAATGGCACACATCTATTCCAGCTATTCAGAATATGTGTTGGCATCTACAAATTTGATTATCTGGAATGAACATGTAGTGAATTATTCCCTCATAATTTCACCAGACATGGAGTGTCACCTTATGTTCAAAACTCCCATGTTTGGTAATAGGTTCTGGAAGCTGCACGTTAAGACTGTGAAAGAGTATCTCCATCAGATTATGACTTGTTTTGATCCATGGCTTACTTTTCCTGCATTCACAATGCTTCATCAATCAAAAGTGAAAGAATTCTTCACCTCAAAGGACAAGAACTAGTATCAGCTTGGGATCCAAGAACTGGCAGAAAGGTGACTTCAGACAATGCAACCTGATGGTCTCTACTTTGAATGTTAGGATGATTTTGTTGTAACTTGAGGGATGAAGTAAATAAGTTACCAAAATAAGTTATAAGAGTTTGACAAGAATCTAGACATTGGCCATACTTAGCAAACTATTTATTCTTTTACCTTTGTGACATCCCACTTCTCTCTCTGAGACATTGTTCTCCATATTCCGAATATCTTCTACTTCCTCAGATCATCATCAACATGCACACCATGTCTACACATTTCTCTTTCTGCTTTTTGACTTGTTTTTTTTTACTAACCCCTTCCTACTCCATTTTTTCCCCCACCGCCACCGCCACCCTCACCGCCACCACTGCTGCCACCGCTGCCATCACCGCCAAAACCACCACCACCACCACCACCGCCGCCACCACCACCACTGCCACTGCTGTCACCGC
>NC_068996.1:56100049-56114752 GCF_001194135.2 Octopus bimaculoides
ATCATCATCGTTATCATCATCTTCATCGATATTACCAATATGGACATGAACGAAATTTTACTATTTTTGTAACTTTTTCCGGAACATGATACTGAAGTTATATTTAAAAGTACGCCACTGAGATATTGATTAGGAAACGTAATATCAGCAAGAACAGGTAAAATTAGGGTTAGCTGAAGTTAATTGGTCTCTCTCTCTCTCTCTCTCTCTCTTTCTCTCCCCCCTCTCTCTCTCCCCCTCTCTCTCTCTCTCTCTCTCTCTGTCTTCCTCTCTCTTATTCTTTTTGTTTTTGTTGTACTTTTTGAGTGTAAGCGATATTATTACTTGGTGAAAACACAGGTGCTGGGTGTAGCTGTGTGGTAAGAAGCTTGATTCTCAGCCATATGACTTTGGGTTCAGTTCAGCTGCATGGCACCTTGGGTAAGTAAGTGTCTTCTACTGTAACCTCAAGCTAACCAAAGCCTTGTCACTGGATTTGGTTGATGGAAACTGAAAGAAGCCTGTCGTATATTTATATCTATAAGTGTGTCTTTCTGTCTGTGTTTGTCTCCCATCACGGCTTGACAACCAGTGTCAGTGTGTTTACATCCCCGCAACTTAACGGTTTAGCAAAACGGTCCAATAGGATAAGTACCAGTCTTTAAAAAAGAAGGCACTGGGGTTGATTTATTCTATTAAAGTTCTTTAAGGTGGTGCCCCAGTATGGCCACAATCTAATGGCTGAAGCAGATAAAGAACAAAAGGTAAAAGAGCCAACCAAGAAGAAGACCAAACAACTCATCATCAAAGATTCTCTCACCAACCAATGAAACTGCTTCACAGATATTATTCTCTGTCTCTTCTGCCTCAACTACATTAGTTTCCTCTTCCTTGTATTGAGTCAAAAGATACAAAAAGGTGATGAAAACTTCCTGGAATTGGGTAAAACAAAATACAGGAGGATCAATTATTTATGAAGATTATCCAAAGTATTCCCCTCTCAGATTCACACATTTATTGCAGTGGTCCTTCAGTTTTTCTAAGCTTTGTAAAAGAACTCAGGAGTTCTTAATAGTGCATGACCCTTGCTAATCAATTTCCAATTTGTGTTGAGCTGGTGTAAAGACATTTTGCTATCCTGCTGGCTACTTGTTCCACATGGGTACGCTTACACACACATTTACACACACATAGATACATATATGCACAGCCAAACATGCATTTGTGCAGATGTGGCTGTGTGGCAAGAAGTTTGCATCCCATCTGCATGGTTCCAGGTCCAGCCCCACTGTATGGCATCTTGGCTGACCAAAGCCTTGTGAATGGGTCTGATAGACAATAACTGGAAGAAGTTTATTGTGTGTGTGTGTGTGTGTGTGTGTGTGCTTGTTCCCCACTACTGTTGGACAATTGGTGTTGGTGTATTTACTTTCCTGTGACTTAGCGATTGACAAAAAAAGCTGATAGAATAAGTACCAGGCTTAAAAACAGAACGCAAGTAATGAGGTCGACATGTTTGCCTAAAAAGAGTTCTTCAAGGTGGTGGTGCCCCAGCATGGCTACAAACTGATGACTGAAACAAGTAAAAGGAAAAAGATAAATGGTAGACACAAATACACACACTGAAATATGCACACACACACACACACACATATATATACACACACTTAAAAACACACATATAGATACATAGTCACATTGCATACGAATTCTCTCACACACACACACATGCACAAAGATTTACACATATGCATACAAACATGTACACATACACACAGACATCCTCTTCCACACCCCCTTACACACACAGACACAAACATACCTATGATAAAATAAAGAAGCAGGAAGAGACAAAATGTGGTGGAGGGTAATAATTGCAGAGGAATTTAACTTACCAGAATTACATTTTATTGATAATTTCTTCAACATCAAAGAATCAAATGTCTTTTGACTGACTATTTTCTTTTCTGCAAGAAATATAATTTAATTTTAAAATAATCTAGTTTAAATAAATTTTACTGGTTTCAAAGTTAATATTGTATTGTTTTAAGTTTTGCAATATTTTGGTAATTTATTGCTTTATTCCTCAAGTTACAACAAAATCATCCAAACATTCAAAGTAGATGCTGCTGTCTTGCATCATCCGAAGCCACCTTTCTTCCACTTCTTTGATTCCATACTGGTACCAGTTTTTGTCCTTTGAAGTGAATAACTCTTTCACTGAAACTTCCACCTGTTTTTGGTTGATGAAGTGTTGTGAACACAGGAAGTGAGCCATGGATTGGAACAAGCAATAATTCAAGAGAAATATTTTTCAGCAGTCCTAATGTGCATAAGCAGTGGTTAAGCAAAGACCAGCTTTTGAAAACTGTTGCCAAACATGGGCATTTCATACACAAGGTGATGCTCTGCATCTGGTGGAATTATAAGGGGATAATTCACAATTAGTTCTTCTGGACAGTTGACCCACAGATGCCAAACTGAACTGTGAACAGCTGCAGTTGATGTATGCCATTGTGTGGCAACAATACCCAACATTAGTTAATAGAAAATGAGCTCTTGTGCAGCAGAACAATACAAGACCTCTTGAACAACCTGGGATAAAGTCCAGGAACTTGAGGGCATCAAATTGATGCCACACTCAGCATACAGTCCAAATCTAACTCGTCTCAGATTATTACTTGCTCTGCTCTGTATTGCTAAAAATTTGACTCAACATAATATTAAGACCTTCAATTTCCCACTTGACTAATCTTATCCCTTCATTCACAGCTTTGCCTGCTTCACCTAATTCCATAACTCTTTCATTCTACAGGGTGTCCACAAGGTCTGGGTACATGGAGTAAATAAAATCATAACATAAACAATTAAATATAAGAAATAATAATTTCTTAAAGTATGTGTTAATCTCCATGTACCCAGACTTTGTGGACACCCTGTATTTTTGCACACTGTTTTCCTGCCATTTCTTGCTCATGTACGAAACTCAAATAGTTCTGAGTTACCTATCAGTTGCAGCCAGTTTTTTTGTATTTGACATTGAAGGTATAATACATTACTCAATATTCATTTTTGTCTCATCAACTTTTTTTACTAAGAAGGACTCTGTCAGTTTTACTAAATAATATAAGTTTTACTGACATTGTACAACACCAGTCTCTTTTGAGATTGTATATGTATGTGATGCATATGGATGAGGACAGCTGTGTAAAAAAATGCGACATCCAACCCATGCCAGCAAGGACAACAGGCATTAAATGATGATGATGATGTGTGTATGTGTGTGAATGGGCATATGCATGTGTGTGCACACAATTCTTATACATTCTACTTGTCCAGGTTCTATTACCCTTTTTCTCTCTTGTGTATCTACAGAATACGCTATTTAACAACAAATAACCTGTGCACGACTACAATTATAAGAAGTTGTCTCCAACATTGTAATGATGGCAATAACGAAATAAATAAAGGGCCGTCTCAGCAACCAGTTAATATTGTTCTTCTTCTCTTGTTTATTTGCTGCATATTATTGTCACGCTTGTTAAGTATGTATGTTTGAGTATATATACATGGGTTGAGATTCACTACATCTGTTTCAGAGGTGTCCTTTTTTTTTTTTTTTGATGAACAAAATTATTACATCATGCAAGAAAACCCCGTTTTCTTCAGGTGAATTAAGAGTAAAATTTAACATTTAGGATTTTTTACATAAATAGAGCATAATGCATATTGACCCTTCCATCTTAGTTACAGCTGAGAGAGTGAATAGAGAATGCTATTTCGAAGTAAATATTCTTTTTATATGATGTAACATTTTTGCTCATCAATAAAGAACATTATTTACATTTGACGGATATTTGTCCTCATCTTGTTTGTTGTTAACACGTTTCGGCTGATATACCCTCCAGCCTTCTTCAGGTGTCTTGGGAAAATTTTGAACCTAGGTTCTCATTCGAAATTTCCCCAAGACACCTTGATAAAAGCTGGAGGGTATATCAGCCGAAACATTATGTTAACAGCAAACAAGATTAGGAGAAATATCTGTCAATTGTAAATAATGTAAATAATGTATATAATTCCTCATCTCGTAAATATAGAACTGAATAAAGAACATGTCTGAAACAGTTGTAGTGAACCTCGGACCATCTCTGTTTATACTTTACCACACTCAGAACCTCATTTGTGTTGGATCAGGAGCCTATAGTTGACTGGGAATACATGCCATGTGTGTGCTCCTCTGTGGCTTTGCATGCACTTTATGTATTTTGGTTCCTACTTGTGAATGTGTGCATCACAGGAAGGACAAATTCATATTTACTTCACCAAGTACGTGTGTGTGTCCATACACATTGTTACTGCACAGGTTTACTATTTTCTACACTGCTTTGATGCTTTTGCTATTGAGATATCTTGATTCTATCGGATCCTGAAAATTTTATTGTGTGTGTGTGTGCATGTGCATGCATGTGCATCTCTCTCTCTTTCTCTCTATGTATATATATATATATATATATATATATATATATATATTCAACTATCTATCAATGTCTACATACATACATATGTGTGCATATATATTGGTGGCAGGTTGACTGCGTGGGTAAGCAGTTTGTTCTAAATTGCTATCTTGGCTCTAAATCAGTGGTTCTTAACTTTTTTTTTCTTTTGATGTGCCTCCTTTTCAGGTAGTTATTATTCTTTGTGTCCACGCAAGTGGTGAGTGAGGTATCACGACTAAACTAACACAACATGGAGAAAGATTTATAAATTCTACTCTAAAAATGATAATAAAAGATTAGTAAATTTACTTTATAGATTACCAGTTAATTACTTCAATCTGCCTGATGAGATCCAGCTAAATTTCCTATATCAGGTTTAAAGTTAGCCCAAAAAAAGTCATAAATTTCCTCCTTAATTTACTGTAAATTTATTTTATTGCTTCATCAAAAATTGTAACACTACACTGAATCATTTGCATAATGTATATTCTATTATAGGTAAAATTTTTAATATGTTACCTCACTTGCCCCTAAAGCCTAACGTTCCCTTTGACATGCTCAGCATCCCAGTTAGGATGGTACTGCCCATGGTGAGAACTACTGCTCGAAAATGATGCTGATTTAAAGTGAAATATTAAATTGATGTTATCATGATAAACTAAGTTTAACAATAATAACAATGGAACATTTATCAACAGTGGAGAGTTATCAGTGGAGAATAAAGTCAACTTCATTGTAAAATTCAAATTGACTGAGATTTGAGAGCATTTTCAATTGACAGGAATACATTTTTTTATCACTGATTGAATAAACTGTTAGGGAAAATTCTTAAAAGTTCCACTCAATAGGATTTTGCAATTGTTTTCAATTATTTTCAGACAGATGTAAATATTCTTACCTCCTTCATCCAGATCAAAATCATCACGTGAATATTTCTCTGACCCGTAAGCAATGAAGACGGTATCATCTAAGAAGAAATCAGCCAATGTATTTACCTGAAAATAACAAAGATAAAGAAAAAAAGAAGAGGAATAAAACTCTGTTTGAGAAAATGCTCAGTTTCTGGTGATTTTTAAATTCAATAGTATTGATTCTATGGAGAAAAAGAAAAGGAGAAAGAGCAATAAAAGATTATGCAGACATACACACACACACACACACACACACACACACACACATGTATTCATATGTATATGTATATATATATATGGCTGTTGTTGACATGGAGAAAGCTTTAGACAGGGCCCCTCGGTCCCTTATCTGATAGGCATTGTTAAAGCTGGGAATGGAAGAGTAGATGGTGAGAGGTGTACAGGTGATGTAAAAGGATGCTGTCAGAAAGGTGAAGGTCAGCAATGAGTATAGCAAGTATACATGTAGGAGTTCATCAACGGGGTTGGTTTTCAGCCTCTTCTTGTTTATCCTAGTCCTCCATAACTGAGGAACTTAAAACTAGCTGTTCATGGGAGCTCCTCTCTGCTGATAACTTTGTTCTTATTGCTATCAGAACAAGAGAAGAAATTTCAGGTGTGGAAGCAATGTCTGGAATCAAAAGGCCTTAGAGTTAATGTAGCAAAGATCAAAGTCCTAGTAAATAGGTAAACTGACAAATCATTGATCCCTTCAGGGTAATGACCCTGGTTGGTATGTAGAAAAGGTGTTGATAGAAACTGCATAAAGTGTACCCAGTGAAAGCTATGGACGCATAAGAGGTGCAACAATATCAGAGGAAGGTAAACAAAAGTAGTCTTGTGTCAAACCGTCCAACCTAAGCCAGCATGGAAAATGGATGTTAAACGATGATGATGATGGTGATAATGGTGATGATGGTGATATGTAAATATAGACATATCTATATAAATTTACACACACATGTGCATGCACACATACACACACACACACACACACACACTGATGTGTGTGTGTGTGTGTGTGTATGTGTGTGTGTGTGCGTGTGTGTATGTTTGTGTGTTTGTGTCTGTGTCTGGTAACCAGTGTCGGTTTGTTTATGTCCCCATAACTTAGCAGTTCAGCATAGGAGCCCGATAGAATAAGTTACCAGACTTAGAAACAAAATAAGTGCTAGGGTCCGTTTGTTCAACTAAAAGTTCTTCATGGCAGTGCCCCAGCATGGCCACAGTTTAATCACTGAAACAAGTGAAAAAATAAAAGATAAATGAAGAACTCTGCTAGAAGAAGCCACGCCCATTCTTCCAAATGGTGACGTCATTGCTGATGGAGTTGTGGTTGGATGGCTGGACGGATGAAGGGAGAAGCAATATGGTATGGGTAGAGAACAGGGAATGCGTTGTGTTGCCTAAATTCTTCCTGCAGGCATCTGACACCGTGCAACAGGTCAATATTAGCACCAGAGTGCATGGTAACAGAAGGTAATCAATAAAATTTCTGCCTTGCTAAGAAACCAACAAGTCACTATACCAACATCAACACCATCATAATCACAGCAAGGGAACTTTTCTTCTATAATAGTAGAACCTTATTATTGAATGTAGCAGTCAGTCAGTTCTCAAATACACTCCCTGCCATATTTAAATTGTAACAATCACATGATTGATCCTCTATGAATTTATTAGGGTTATTGATATTAAACAACCTTAGTTCCCTTGTTAGTCGACATACAGCCTGGAAAATAGGGGAAATGGTTGATAGCAAGGAATTTCTTACTTGAGCGTTTGATCTATATATAAAACCAAAGCTTCTGTTGCCTTTAAGATAGGGATCACATGAATCATTAAGGGAGTTTCTATATAGTCACTTCTTTGTAATCACTCAGGTAGTTTCATTTAACAAACTTGTTTCATTTAACAAACTTGTTTCATTTAACAAACTTCCCTCTTTCAAAGTGATCTAAATTAAAACCTGCCCTAAAATATTTCATGTTAATTTATGTTCCAAATACCAGATTAAATAATGACAAAGTTATTTTACCAAATTCTTCATTATTTTTATGATTAAATGAACAAAGGCAGTGAATTTCAAACAGAAATATGATAACAAAAGGGTCAGTCTCTCCTTAACAAAATTCCTTACTGCTTTTAAAATAGGGACCACATATCTCATTGAGGTAACTTCTATGGGGTCACTTCTTATTGATGTAACAACTGAGTCTCTTTATTCAGCAAAACTCGTACTGTCCTTAAAATAGAGATCACACAGGTCTTTGAGGGAGCTTCTATGGGATCATTTACACTGCTCAATGTAAAACCATGTCAACTAAGTTCTTAATGTCTTTAAAAGAGGGATCACATGAGTTGGTAAAGGAGATTTTATCATTTCTACCCAATGTAACCTTCAGATTTTATGCAACAATATAGGGACCACGTGACAAAACAAAAGATGTTCTAAGCAGTTATAATGTAATCCACTTCTCAATAAATGTCTTTTTAACAATATCTCTACCATCTTTAAAATAGGTACCACATAAAATTGAGAAAGCTTCTGTGTAGTCACATTATTTGACTTTTCTCAATGCTACAAATCTCTCTATCTCCTGGGGCAAACTCCCAACACTCTTTAAAATAGGGACTACACAGACTGAAACCCTAAAAATCATTAAAATTCTTGAAAATACTGTTTTATTATTTCAAAGAATGAAACTAGCAAATTAGTGAGAGAATAAAAAAATATGTATGTATGTATGTATGTATGTGAGTGTGTATGTGTGTAAGTGTGTGTGTGTGTGTGCATGTGTGTGTGTGTACGACTGTACGTTCATGTGAGTGTATGTATGTATGCATGTATGTATGTTTGTGTGCATGTGTATGTATGTATGTGTGTATGAATATTATGTATGAATGTATGTGTGCTATCCAGATTAGAAGTTCAGGTTTATACCTGTAATTATTGGGGCCCTGGTACATGTAATACACTGCCTAAATACCAATCTTGAGAAATTAGGCTTCTCAAAACCAGAAAGGAGAAAACTGATTCAAAGACTACAGATCCAATCCATCACTGGAACTGTAAAAATCTGTTAAACTTTCCAGAAGTTTATTATTCAAATATATATGAGCATGTCTAGATATGTAACTATATGCATGAGAATACATACATAAAACATACAAATCTGCACATCCATACATATATGCATGTATGCATACATACATATATACATACAAACAGAAATACCCTGTTGTTGTTGCTGAACTGCTAAAATAGAATTATTTGATCTCCCTCTCCCTCTCTCTCTCTCTATATATATATGTATATGTATGTATGTGTGTATGTGTCCATGTTTGTATGTATACATGTATGTATGTGTGTATGTATGTATGTGTGTATGTATGCATGTATGTATGTATACATGCATGTATGTATGTTGGTATGTATGCATGTGTGCATGTATGTATGTATGTTGGTATGTATGTATGTTGGTATGTATGTATGCATGTATGTATGCATATATGTATAAATGCATGTATGTATGTATGCATATATGTATGCATATGTATAAATGTGTGTATGTATGCACTCCTTGAGCAGGTGAAAAAGACAAAGCTTGCCTGGTACATTTACATATCCTACCACAACTCTCTACCCAAAAACCATTCTCCAGGGTAACCTTGGGGGAGGGTGAAGGGAGAGGGGGCAGACAGAGAAAATCTTGGTTTGACAACATCAAGGACTAGACAGGTCAGAACACAGCAGACCTGCTATGCATGACAGAAAAGAAGCCTGTGGCAATGGCTGACTATGAAAACATCTAGAGTGACACCACAATAACTGACTGCATCAGTTGAGGTATCTTGGTATATATATATATATATATATATATATATATATATATAGTCCAACCCATGCTAGCATGGAAAGCAGATGTTAAACGAAACGATTGCTACCAAGCAATGAAAATGAGTGCTCAATACCACATTGGTGGCTAAAAGTTCTTTGTTTAAGGCTACCATTGGTTTCATGTTAAGAGAGAAATCCATTGAAAATTATCAAGCGTATCACATGGAACATCAGTGTTCCATGTAAGATCATAATAAAATTAATGTGTGATTTTGGGCAAATAAATGAATCTCAGGGTTAACAGCTTTGAATTATTATCTCCCTTGCTTCAAATTTAGGTTAAATTTGATTCAATTCGAATTGTCTGCAAACATATAGATGTACACGCATGCCTGCTTTAATATGCTAACTGTGTGTATTTATTAGTTCATATTTACATATATCTGCACCTGGAAATGCACATACATGTGCATGCATAAATACAAACACATGTAAATATACACATACATATATGTAATATATACAAATGTATACATTATAAATGTATACAAATACGTACAAAATACATGCATGTATACACACACACATACACATATGTATACACACACACATACACATTTCTGTATCTGCAATATATATATACATATATATATATGTATGTACACCAGAGTAAGCACATAAATGTGAAACAATGTGGAAAAAGTAGTACTCGAATACCGGAGACGGAGTAATATGCTTTATTAATAAAGCTGCAAAGACATCACAAAAACTGTTACTCAGAGTTTCACGTTCCCGTTCGTTGGACAGTTTTGTTTAGAATGGAACAAAAATAAGGTTATAAGCAAAAATATACAATTAGTTTAATGGATAGACATTTGAAAATGGTTTTGTTTCATTTGTCCTTTCAACTAATGCTATCTACAATGACCAATTACATGCAATTACAAATTGTATATATATATATATATATATATATATATATATATATATATATATATATATACGTGTTTACACATACACAGAGGTACACACACAGAGACACACAAATACACACACATATATATATATATACATATATATATATATACATATACATATATATATATATACATATATATATATATCTTGATGCTGATATTTATATATATAATATATATATGCTATTTGTGAAGCTGGTGATGATAACTATGTTGACCATTGTGAGACTTGTAGAGCTGCTGCTGCTGCTGCTGATGATGATGATGATGGTGATGATGATGATGATGTTGACAACGACAATGATAACAATGGTGATGATGAAGATGTTTTGGGCCTGACCAAGCAGGGAAAACTAGAAATTACTATCGTTATCATTAATCTTATTATTAGATACTATTATTATTATAACTCAATTTAATTGTCCTTCTTATCATATTTCTGATTCTGTAAACATTGCCCCCTTCACCAATCCCCACCATTGCATCTATCACCCCCTTCACAATCCCCATCACATCTAATTAGTACCCCCACCACCAAGATCTGACTGCTGGCAACACCAGTGCCACTACTGCAACCAAATCAACATTGGTATTTTATCTAATCCTCACTAATCAGTCTTGACAACAATCACCACTAAATCCTGTCCAGAACGTTGTTAGCCTTCAGGAATTTGGCCATCCCCACCAACCCTACCTACTTTCTGGCCATGTTTTTCGCTTTTTCTCCCCTGTAACTCTGTCTATTGGAAATTTTTCAGGAGGAAACATAACCCAGGCTTCTTTTTTTTTTTTTATCTGCCTCAAAGGGTCTATAATGGCTATAGGTACAGCCCCCTTTTCCAGAACAACCGAAATGATAAATTTAAACACTTTTAAAATCACCACCACCATCACCACTACTGCTATTATCTTCCTTATCATCATCATCAACACCACCACCATTATCACCATCACCACCACTATCATAATCATCAACAATACCACCATCAATAACACCACCACCCTTTCCTCTTCTCTTTTTCCAGCTCCTTCTCATCATCATCATCATCACCATCATCATCATCATCATAACCACCACCACCACCACCACCACCGTCACCACCACCACCACCACAACCACCACAACCACCACCACAACCACCATCATCATCATCATTGTCATTGATTTTTTTTTCTTCTTTTGTATTTTTGGCAAATGGTTTAATAAGAAAAGAAATGTTAGTGCCAGAGACTATTTCCTTCCCTCCCTTCCACCCATCAGTCTGCAATGACTGATGGGTGAAAAGGAGAGAACTCTACTAAATACTTGCTAAGCCCCACCCCACCCCTGCCCTGCTACCAGTGTGCCAGGTTGTGCTTCCGTTGTTGTGGTAACAACTACAGATACCATTCAAGCAATTCATACCATTTGCCCCAGCCAGTGGGGTGGCATCATTCAAAAGCTAAAACAATGTCAAGAGCATTGTGACTAGTGATGTTTAACAACGTCAGACAGTCTGGTCAGTACTGTGATGCCATGAAAAACTAGATTATAACTGGTTTTAACTAGTTTATAACTTGAGATAACCAGTTTATATGTTGATAATAATAACTGCTTTTTTAATTTAGGCATAAGGCCAGCAGTTTTTGGGGAAAGTTGGTTGATTAAATCAAACTGGGTATTTTGATTGAGGGTTTAATTTGTCAAACCCGGGAGGGACGAAAGGAAAAGTTGATTTTGGTGGGATTTGAACTCTGAATGAAAAGACTTGGAAGAAATACTGCAAAGCATTTTTCTGCCAATCCACCGCTTTAACAACAACAATAACAACAACAACTATAATTATAATAATTCTTTCTAGTGTGGGTTCAAGGCCTAAATTCTGTGTGTTGTGGTGATGGTGGTGGTGGGTTCGGTTGCTAGTCAACTATGTTGACCCTAGTATTTGATTGGTACTTTATTTTATTGACCACCAAAAGGATGAGAGGCAAAGATGACCTAAGCAGACTTTGAACTCAGAACATTCGATCTCCCCCTCCTCCTACACCTACTCCTCCCCCTCCTCCTCCTCATCATTATCATCAAACTTATTACATTTTATTACCATTACACCTTCATTATCAGCATTACATCATCGTGTTCATCATCATCATCATCAACACTATCACTATCATCCTCATAATCCTCATCATGCTCATCATCCTCTTCCTCCTCCTCCTCCTCCTCCTCATCATCATGAATAACATTGTCTTTATTGTCATCATGATTGCATGTTGCTTTGAACAGATAATGAAAGAAGAAAAAAAAAAACCCTGCCATACTTCTAAAGAAAGAAATATCTGGAATTCTTCATATTAATTTGCTATTTGGTAATTAACTAAGAATATCATTATGATTAAACGCTTTTGTTATTATTATTATTGCATTGTTCCACATCTTCTTGGTATTGTTGTTGCTGTTGTTACTTTCAATTATTGTGTAATTACTGTGAACGCGTATTTCACAAGTTCATCTTTTGCTTTCCTCTCGTAGAACCAAGGATGGTTGAATTACCAAAGTACTGAGTAACCTCATAAACATTTTGATGATGTTTCCTCCACTCCTTGTCCAGGAATTCACAGTGTTGCATCCATGTTGCATCCTGATGCTGTGTCCTTAATCCATGGCACTATGCTGGGGCTTCTAGGACACACCTTCTCAACGGTCAATACCATTTACTTGATGGAGTTTACACAAAACAATATTTGCTCTTGCCTTCATATCAGCTCAAAAAAAAAGAAAGAAAATTGTATTTCTTTTGTTTTGAATCATTTCTTGATGTATGTTAATGTCTGTACAGAGAAAGATAGCATTAATGCAGAGAGAGGGGGAGAGAGAAAGAGAGAGAGAGCATTTAAACTGAGAAGAAGGACAGAGAGAGAGAGAAATAAGGAGTGAGCATTCAAATTGAGAAAGAGAGAGGGAGAGTGAAAGAGAAAGACAGAGATAGAATGAGAGAGAGAGAGGGTGAGAGTGGGAGAGAGCGAGAGAGAGAGAGAGAGAGAGAGAGAGAGAGAGAGAGAGAGAGAGAGAGAGAGAGAGATTTGAGTCACTCATGGAATATGAAGTCTTGCTTTTCATTGATTGTTTTTGTTGTAAGGAGTTGTTGTGTTTTAATTTATTAGCAAAAGTTTTCCTGGCTTCGAGTTTTGTGATCATTGCATGCTGCAGGGGAAGCTGGGCTCTTATCCAGAGTGGGAGTGTTATGTAAGTGACAATGAGTATCTTGTTGACTTCCAGCATGGAGCTTGGATCCTAACACAAGCATATCAAGAGAATAAATACACACAAGCAAACATATATATGTTCATACCCTCTACAACACAAGGAATATAAACCCTCTCATATCATCATCATCGTTTAACGTCCGCTTTCCATGCTGGCATGGGTTGGATGGTTTGACTGAAGGCTGGGAGGCTGTACCAGGCTTCAATCTGATTTACCATGATTTCTGCAGCTGGATGCCCTTCCTAATGCCAAACATTCCGAGAGTGCAGAGGGTACTTCTTATGTGTCACTGCCACAGGAGTCAGTCAGGTGGCACTGGCATCGACCACGTTCAAATGGTGCCTTTTACATGCTACCAGCTCGGGAGCCAGTCAGGTGACACTGGCATCAGCCATGCTTGACTGGTGCTTTTTACATGCCACCAGTACAGAAGCTAAATATATGTAAATATATTTATGAATATATATATATATTAATATATCAAATGTTGTTGCACATCACTAGTCACAATGCACTTTGCATCATTTTAGACTTTGAATGATGCTACCCCTCTGGGACCAAAATTATCTCCTAATCAAAACAAGGTTGGAGCAACATGAAATGAAGCTTTTTGTTCAAGAACACAATGTGCTGCCCAGTCTAGGAATCAAACCCATGATCTAGTGATTGTGAGCGCAACACCCTGATCATTAGGCCATGTACCTTCACACACACACACACACACACACACACACGTATATATATGCATACATGATGTTCTGGTAATCAAATCAGCAAGCTTCATTATGTGCACTGATTTGTGAATATACAGTTGTATTATATAATGTACAGCATGCAAATTAATGTAGATGTATAAACTTCATTTATTATACTGTGAAATTATGATTATTATTATTATTATTATTATTGTTATTATTCAGTAGTTTTATTTTTATAACGTGCTTTCACTTCACTACCGAGCGCAGCTCTGTGCGCCTTGGGTATGTGCTGTGGTTTGCTGTGGTGCTCTTATGTTTACTGTATTGAAAGTGTTTTGCGTAGAATGTGTGCAGTACCCAGTAGTGCAATTTTCTGTATGTTATATATATTTGTAAGTCCTGGTGTTTTTGTTATGTATTTGTCTGAATATTTTTTTATTATACCTAAGGCACCTACTATGATAGGAATTGTTTCTGTTTTTAGATTCCACATTCGAGTTATCTCTATTTCCAGGTCTTTGTATTTTGAAAGTTTTTCCATTTCTTTTAGA
>NC_068996.1:56117197-56121844 GCF_001194135.2 Octopus bimaculoides
CTGTATTTGTACAGTATTTTTGTTTTCTTCTTGTTACTTAGTAGTGTTGATTGTTTACTAATTTCGTTGAGAATCGATAAATCTTTTCTCTTTTTTTTAATTTTGTTCTGGATGTTATTTATCCACAAGGTCTGTTTGGGTGGTAGAACTCCTGTTCGGATGGGTTTGAGTGAGTATCCTGCTTCTTTTGTGGCTGCAGTGGCTGCCGCATATATCATGTCATTTAGCTCAGTGATATTGCCTGTTGTTTCTGTGGTTGTTAGTTCCGTGACGGCCAGGTTTATGCTATTTATTATTGATTATTATTATTATTATTATTATTATTATTATTATTATTATTATTATTATTATTATTCCCACTGTAGATGTTGCAAGCTTTAATGTTTTGCCAATGGGGCCCATTTTTTTCCTCCTACTTCAAACCTGTTTTTAAAAATCAGTTTAATATCCAGCTTAATCCATTTATGGTTATTTTTCACACTGTTGCTTTCAGTTCCATAATAGCTTCTTACCAAATATTTTGAATTGTAGGTAAATCAATCATCCATCACAAGTATATTGTAAAAACAAATATCTCCAGGAAAGAACTATTTTGTGTGAAGAATGAATAATTGTTGCCTTATTCCAATGGCTATAAGAATGGCAATGAGAGAATGAAAGAGTGAAAGTTTGAGGTGGGAAAAGTAAATACACCTGTTTACTCCCTCTTCACATTCTTAAGAAAGCATCCACTCTCTCATCTCCACGATCCTTGATCCACCATCCTTGATCCACCATCCTTGATCCACCATCCTTGATCCACCATCCTTGATCCACCATCCTTGATCCACCATCCTTGATCCACCATCCTTGATCCACCATCCTTGATCCACCATCCTTGATCCACCATCCTTGATCCACCATCCTTGATCCACCATCCTTGATCCACCATCCTTGATCCACCATCCTTGATCCACCATACTTGATCCACCATACTTGATCCACCATACTTGATCCACCTTCCTTGATCCTTTCTTATGCTCATCTTATTGCTCCAGCACCCCATCACTACCTTATTTGTATCTCCTTTAGCCATGTATCTCCTCCATAGCAAGACACCTGTGCCTGTCCCTCTATCTTAACCTCACCTTCTTGTACCTTGAGCGTTTGCTCCAGCACCCTATCACTATCTCCCTTTTTATCTCTTTCAGCCATATATCATCTCTATAGCCAGACATCTCTGCTTGTCCCATACTTTAGCCTTTCAACACTTGGCATACAGTCACTCACCTCCACCTTCTTCTCCTTCCAAATACTTCTTTGTAGTGTTTTTCTCCCTTCTCTTCCTTCTCCTCCTTCCTAGTTCTTTTCTGTCTTGCAAACACCCAGTACACTCTGTAATGTGGTTTGGGTTAGGAAGGGAATCAAGCTGTAGAGATCATACCAAAGTTGACGATGGAGCTTGATGTAGCCTTGCACAGTTTGCCAGTTTTCTGTCAAGCCATGCCAGCATGGAAAATGGATGTTAAATGATGATGATGATGATGAGGTATGCATATCTGCATCTCTCTCTCTCTCTAAAACCTATTGTGGAAAGCATTTCCTACCAGATTTCTTCACTATTTGCTGATAAGGATTTATTCAATCAATATGCAGAATAATACAATTGTGCCCTACAACGTGCCAGATATAAAAACTCAATCAAATACATCCCCATAAGGGATATTCTTCTCTCCACTAAACCCATAACTGAAACCAGTTCTGTGACTCCATATAGTAAATGTAAAACCCTCCAATACATGTCCAAATTTCAGAGTAACAGATGACCTAACAAACAACCCTCTTACCAGATGACCCCCAAATCCTATATACATTGCAACTCACCAAAACAAACATTAGTGTACACCTCCAAAACCCTATCCCCACCCAGTTAACCCCCACCTAATTGGATTAAATGAACAATAACCCAGGACATTATCTGGTTCCACTCATACTTACCTCTTAACGTTCAGACTTGAGTACCGAAACTCTTCTTTACCCTACTCAAAAACATTTCC
This sequence comes from Octopus bimaculoides, assembly GCF_001194135.2. Taxonomy (NCBI): domain Eukaryota; kingdom Metazoa; phylum Mollusca; class Cephalopoda; order Octopoda; family Octopodidae; genus Octopus; species Octopus bimaculoides. The sequence goes on from NC_068996.1 coordinate 56,119,234, forward strand.
CTAAATCTTACCCCTTAGAAAAATATTTAACCCCCAGTCTATAAAATTGTCGTTTATAAGTGTACAGTATCAACTGCCAACTGTAACTACATATATATATCAGCTCATGTAACACCACATTCAAAGCTAGAGTGAGCAACCACAACTCCAGTTTCAAGTCACAAACAAAATCCAACAGCACATCGTTATCTCAGCTTAGCAATAAAGATTGATTCAATGCCTTATACTCTCAATTGGTCTGTAATCATGCACACCAAACCACAGAGCAGCTATAATAACAAATCTGATTTCTGCATATCCAAGGATTTTGGCTGTTTTGCAATCCACGGATTGTCTTAATGAACACAACAGTATAATTTTTACCTGCAAACATCAATTACTATTCTCAAAATACAAATAACAACAACACTATCCTGCTTTTCCCCCAGCCTTCATAAATTTTCCCTCTTACCTATCCTCACTACCACAATATATTCAACCAATAATATCTCTTCCCTTTAATTCCATATTGTCATTTACATATTTCTCTCTATATTTTTCCTTACTGCTTAAAAACGTTTTCTCTTATTTCGCCTGCCTCCCCCTCTTACCCTTCTCCCTTCCTAAACTTACAGGTACATACACCAACATACACCTCTACTTCATACTGTAAACGTGCTCACTGCACACAATATACATTCTTCAATTGTAAACCCATAATTGCTGCCACAATTCTTCCCCATTCTCTTTTGCTTTCTTCATGCATGTATATTTTTTCTCTTCCTTGACCATAAATATTTCCCCACCCTCTTCCCATCACGTTACTTTTTTTCAAATACCACTCTCCTTGCTAATTTCTGTGATTTAGCCAGAACAGCCCTATTGATTATTACCGGGCAAATAATCTTACTTAAATTTCTATTTCTTCTCACTCCCTTATATTTTTTTCTTTTTTCCCTTTTTTAATCCTTCTTTCTCTCTACATTTTTATTCTCCTCTCCTTCTCTGCTCTATACACATTCTGATTGAATCTTCAGCATGTTAACATACACCTCCTTGCAACAATGCAAACTTTCATTTAATCAAGATATCCTTGGCCTGAAGAGTAGCCTGTGGTATACACCTCGCTTGGATATAATCACCACTTCCAAGGTTCCGCTCGCTATGAAACATATGTTGCCAGGATCTTATCTGTTCCATTCTTTAAGTCTTGTATTTTTATTTGCACACCTGGCAACCCTGGTCGCCTACCAAGAAATATAAAAAGAACCTTTTTCAGTTTATTGTACTTCAATATGGAAAAAAGTCCAGAACCTCCCGTCTCAATAAACCACTGTTGTTCCAGAAAGTTGTTTTTTAATATTTACTATGGATTGCTTGAAGCTTACTTTCTTCCTACACCTCGATCCCTGCAAGTGTCTGCAAAAGTCTTCTCCACAGATACTGAACAGAGTCCTCAAATAGTCTCCCACTGTTCTAAAGTCTACAAATTTAGAGTCACTATGATCAATGTTGACACATTGAAAAGTGGGTCTGGCAGGACTGTTAAAATGCTTGAGTAAAGTTGTGTAGATATGTGCTATGTGCAAGAGGTGCGATGGAGGGGGGCCTCATTCAGACTGAATATGGACAAGGGACAGATACAAATTCTTCTGGATAGGGGTTAGTGATAGAGTGGCTGGTATAAGTATGCTTTTGGAAGAGAAATGGGTTGCTAAGGTGACTGAGGTAACCAGGGTGTGATAAGATTATCAAACTACAATAGTCTTGTGTAATGGATTAGTGATATTTATTTCTGCATATGCTCCACACGCTCGACTACCAAATGGACAGAAGGGCTGTTTCTATGAGACCGTCTCCATGACGAAAGACAATAACTGTATCATCATGGCTGGTAATTTCAATGGTTATGTTGGGCAGCACTCCAATGGATTTCATGGCATGCATGGAAGTTACAGCTTTGGTACTAAAAATGAGGAAGGAAGAAACATTCTAATTAAAGCATTTAATAAGAAGGAGTATGAGGTATTAATAAATAACATAGAAGGTAACTGGAAATTCTTCTGGAACAATTTACCGAAGGCTATAAGTCTATGGCTGAGATATAGTTTTAGCCACACCAAGCACCCAAACATACATCATAAACAAATATGCATGGGACAGGATAACTAGCTAAACCAATCATGCATCTGCAAACCACCAATGTTTTAATAAGAAATTTTCATCTAAATATAAGAGAATTTATGACCCTCAGAAATTCTGTTTCTTTGAATCACATGATCTGAAGTTAACATCACCATCTTGTTTGGAACTGATATGGAATTCATGAAAAATGTTGGCATTAAATAATTGCCTAAAATGTGTATTTTGAAATATAAGTCCTCACACACACACACACACACACACACACACACACATGCGCTCACACACACACACATACACATACACATACATACAAACACACATATACACAGTCACACGCAATCGCACACATACATAAATATACACACAGACACACAGACAGACACACACACAATTTATATATACATACATGTCTATCTATCTATCTATCTATCTATCTATCGTATATATATATATATATATATATATATATATATATATATATATATAT
>NC_068996.1:56122947-56128725 GCF_001194135.2 Octopus bimaculoides
TTACATATAAGCACGAACACATAAGTGCGTGCACACATATGAGCGTGCACACATACGAGCTTGCACACACTCACATGCTCATACCAAACAGTTTCGAAACAACGCCAAAACAACGCCAGATCATATATTCAAAATAAATGGAAGTGGAGAGACAAGTTACTGAAGAGATTGCAAGAGTGCAATGAAATAATTTAACAAAAAACTATATAAATTAATAAAGGACTGAACCAGTGCGTGTGTTTATTACCGGCATAATGCCTCTCCCAAGGTTTAATTGTATATATATATATATATATATATCTAACTGTGCATGTGTGTGTGTGTGTGTGTGTGTGTGTGTATGTGTGCGTGTGTGTGTATCTTTTAATACAGTTCTATATTTAAGAAATAAAGCCATCCATACAGTTCACAATGGAAAAAGAAAACGACAATCAGCTAGCATTCTTGGATGTATTAATAAAACGCACCAAGTATGGATTCAGGACATCCGTATACCGCAAGCCGACCCTCATTGGACGATGCCTCAGCTTCAATTCCCACCATCCATACAGTGTAAAGAGAGGAATTGCTCAGTGCCTCAAACATCGAGCAAAAAATATAAGTAGCGATCGTGATACCCACCATGAAGAAATGATCAAGCTCAGTAACAATCTATTAAGAAACAACTACCCCCAAGAACATACTATCCACTTCAATTATGAAGAAAAGAAAGGTTGAAACCAATAAACTGTCTCCGAAAAGATACAAAAGATATGCGGCCCATATGACATCAGGGCAGTATTCAAGAGTAATACAACACTTCGCAAATATCTCCTTTGAGTAAAACCACCAACAGAAGAGAATATGACCAAAAACTGCGTGTACTCCATCCCATGCAGCTGTGGTAGGTTATACAAAGGCAAAACATGCCATTCCCTCAAAATAAGGGTAGAGGAACATCGCAAAGCTGTGACATGAGGAGATATTGATAAATCGGGTATAGCTGACCATGTATGGAAAAATGGAGACCACCTCCCTCTGTGGGATGGATTTGAATAATAGACAGAGAACACCACTGGAAAATACAAAAACTAAAAGAAGCAGCACATATGCTAGGACACAACAACCTCCTAAGCAGACCGAGTGTAGATGTGAACAGCATATGGGAACTGGTATTAAGGAAAGATAAGAAAATATTAGATTTATCAGACCTAAAATTCGTTCCATAATTGCCCACGGGCATATGGCGTAGTGGTCAAGAGCGCAGGCTACTAACCCCAAGATTCCGAATTCGTTTCCAAGCAGTGACCTGACTCATAATAATAATAATAATAATAATAATAATAATAATAATAATAACAACTTCGAAAAATACCTTAGGAATGAGAACCTAAGTTTGAAATTTCCCTGATGAAGGCTGGAGGGTATATCAGCCGAAACGTGTTAACAACAAACAAGGTGAGGACAAATATCCGTCAATTGTAAATAACGTGTATCTTTTAAATTTGTTTAAGGGAAACATTTTGAATATGCAAATAAAGCTCCTATTCCATTATGCCAGCCAAAATTTAAAGATGCTGATTGGTTAACCAGTTTTTGGGGGTTGCATCAAGTTGTACTGATATAATGTAGGATAAATATTTATATGGGCTGTTGAGTAAGAATTACTTGTTAATGGTAAGATTGCCTGAAATGCATCTATAATACTGTGTACTTTGATTAATATACCCACTCCATTAATAAATAGATGAGAGCATCTACTTTCTAACTTATGATTTCTTAAAATACTATATATCATCACCATCATCATCATTATTTAATGTCAGTTTTCCATGCTGGTATGGATTGGGTCATTTGACGGGAGCCGGTAAGGCTGGGGCCTACATCAGGCTCCATTGACTGCTTTTGACTGGTTTCTGTGGCTGGATGATATTCCTAATACCATTATACCATGCAGACACCACTCTTTTGTATGATGCCCATACAAGTTAAATGGTTAAATTCTTAAAGAGTGCACAAAGCATGTCCTTCTAATTACCAGAAGAAGTATTTAAATGGATCAATGACATTATTTTGCTTCTAGAAATAAATCTAGAGAAACATTCAATATGCCTGTGTGTATACATGTGTGCATGTATATATATACATACATATATATACATACTTACATATACAGAGTGCTGTGAATGAATTGTCTAAATCAAACAAAAATGTAAATAACACTGACATCTCATTTTAACAGATATATTTACCAAAATTACATTAAAATATCTTGAAATACTAAAGAGTAAATTTATTCAATAAAGTCACCATTGGCCTCAACCATGGCCTCCAGATAAATTTGGAATCTCCTACAACTCTTCTGGTCGGTCTCCTTGTTTAGGTTGGTCAATGTTGCCATAATCCTTCAGTTCATCCTTGAGGTTACAAGGAGTTTTGGTTTCTCTCACATAATAATCAAGGAGGTTACAGTCTGGGGAGTTAGGTAGCCAGATGTTAGGGGGTGATGTGGTCACAGAAATTGCCTGACAGCCATGACTGGGTTCTCCTGCTTGTGTGGCATGGTACAGAGTCCTGTTGCCAGACATAGGGTCTTCCAGCAGCCACCCTCTTGACTCAGAGGGACACTACCTCCTCCAGGCACTTGATGTAGGCCTCCATGTTCAGTCTGAGGCCATGTGGGAGGATGAGTGTAGGCATAACGTTGCCATCACTAGTGATCACTCCAAACACCCTGATATTGACTGGATGTTTGATTTTTATCACTCTCAGTACATGTCCTCAGATTGACACCCAAACACTCTGAAACGTTTGAATTGGATCTTCTGGTGTGAACACTAAGCAGTAGAGCATGTTGTTTTAACATTCCTGGCAGAGTGAATTGCATCATAGTGTTGTTTTCACAGACGGTGCCCAATTGACCCTACTATACAGTGTAGTCGACAAAACCAAAAATAAACAATGCGCATATGTGAAATTAAAAGTATATAATGGCGACTATTTACCCATCGCACCCTGTATACATACATGTGTATATGTGTGTGTGTGTGTGTGCATATATCTGTGTATACACACCCACATACATATATATATGTATAATATATATTTATATATATTTAGCTTTGTCTGTCTGTCTGTCTCTCTCTCTCTCTCTATATATATATGTGTGTGTGTGTGTAAATATACTATATGTACACGTACACACATACACACGTGTGTGTGTGTATATATATATATATATATATATATATATATATATATAGACATACATACACGCTCACATACATACATACATACATTCATACATACATACATACATACATACATGCATATAGGTCTATAGGAGTTGTATGAGAGCTACAATGCTGTATGGAAATGAGACATGGTGTCTGAGGAGGAGAGAGAGATATGCCAATTTTGAGAAGGACTGAGAGAGAAATGTGTGGAGTGAAGCTGTTTGATAAGAGGAGGACTGAGGACTTGGTGGGGATGCTGGGGTTGGGAGAATCGGTGGAATGGTTGGCAAGGGTGAATGGAGTGTAGTGGTATAGGGCATGTGTTGAGGAGGGGTGAGGAACATGTTCTGAAGTGGGGGATAGAGTTTGAGGTAAATGGACAGCGAAAGTGAGGTAGACCGAGGAAAATGTGGAGGGGACAGGTGGAAGAGGAGATTGGGAGGGTTGGCTTGAGAAGGGAGGATGGCCAAAACTGGGCAAGGTAGCAAGATGGTGGAAGGATGGTTGCTATGGCATTGAGGTAGATCTGGCCACCCTTGTTAACAGGGACAAAACCCACATTCAAAATGATGGATGATGATGATGATGATATGTATAATTATATGTTAAATAAAATGAGACAACAAAGTCAAGGCTATGTAATAATTATATATATATCATTTGCCATGATAGATCGCTAACCACTACACACATTTTTTTTTTCTGTCCCTGTTTATTTCTGTGTTCCTTTCTGTTAAAGAGCGTAGGCTTGAAACGTTAAAAACTTTTTCACTTCCTGAGCGTTATACTAATACATCTGTTTGTTTTCTACACCACCTGTCTTCGTCTGTTGTTTTTTTTTGTGAATTCTCCCTATACATACATACATATATATATTTGAAAGTTATATGAGAATTACTTAATACAGTTTTTGAAGTGTAAAGGTGAATTTTCTGAAAAAATTATCTTTTTAACAATGTTATGAAAATGAGGATATTACTAACCTGGGTTGATCAACATGTTGGAATGTAACTCCTTACTGGAAATTCTCCCCTGATGAAATATCCAATTAACAGGTTCAATATGAAAATTTTAAATTAATCTAATTTAATCTAATTTCTCTAATTTAATTAACTGGATATGGAAACGGCTGTAGGGATAATTTCATATTATATTGATTTGAATATCTTTGAATAAACTGATAGCTATACATCAGTTTCTTCATTTTTTTCTTTGTTCTCATTCATAAATATTTCAAATACCAATAAAATATATATATATAATTATATGTAATATATATATTTATACATATATATGTGTGTGTGTGTGTGTGTTTATGTGTCTTTGTGACTGTGTATGTCCCCTACCATCACTTGACAACCGGTGTTGGTGTGTTCATGTCCCCATAACTTTGCAGTTCAATAAAAGAGACCGATAGAGTAAGTACCAGGCTTTAAAAGAAAAAAAAGAAAGCTATAGGTTTTAATTCATTCAGCTAGAGTTCACTAAGTTGGTGCCCCAACAAGGCCTTGCACCAGCCATATATATATGTATGTATACATATGTGTAAGTATGAGAAATGATGATGATGATGATGATATTATAATACACAACAAATATATACATACATACACACACACACATACATCCATACATGCATACATCCATCCATGCATACATACATGTATGCATACATACACACACACACACACACACACACACACACACACACACACACACACACACACACATATATATATATATATATATATATATATGTATGTATATATTATAACACCTTTTCCTACGATTTTTCTGCTTCATACTAAACATTGTTTCAACGGATGGGATTTGAGTGAAGGTTTTCACTCAAATAGCAATTTTATTTGAGTGTGCTTTGTTGGTGTTGTTAATTTCCATTTCGACAATTTGCAAGTGAGGCTGAGGATATGTATGGATGTTTGTATGTGTATTGATGTGTATACAAGTGTGCATGCACATACATACATGCATAGATACATACATACATGCATAGATACATACATACATAGCTTTAGTGAGATAAATAGTTAGAAATATTGATAGATACAGAGAATGTGTGACTGACAGAAAGAAAGAAAGAGGAAGAGAGTGAGGGAGAGGGAGAGAGTGGAAAAAGACAAGAGAAAGTGGCAGATAGCTAGATTGATAAATAGATAGATGCATAGATGGAGAGAGTCAGATATGTGCACATAGATACACACATATGTATGTATACAGAGTCACATACATTAGCATGCACATGCTTACACACACACACACACACACGTACACACACAGTCCTGCTTAAGAAAATTTCTGTAATACCTGCTTTTATAAACATGGCATGAGTCATCGGAAGAGCTTCTTAAGCTGTTCCAAGGAGCAACTAAGGAACCTACCAAGCTGTTTATTTTTGCCTTCTTTTTAATCATTTCTTCTTCTTCTTCTTCTCCTTCTTCTTCTCCTTCTTCTTCTTCTTCTTTTTCGCATTCCTCCTCCTCCTCCCCCTTCTCTCCCTCCTCTTCCTCCTTCTTCTCCCCACTCCCCCGTCCTCCTCCCTCCA
>NC_068996.1:56129480-56133048 GCF_001194135.2 Octopus bimaculoides
CACCACCACCATCATCATCATCATCATCATTTAACTTCTGTTTTCCCATGCTAGCATAGGTTGGACAATTTGACAGGATCCAGCAATTCACGGGGTTGCGTCGGATTCCAGTGTTTTTGCAGGATTTCTAAGACTGATTTGCACAGGAAAAGCACTCAATACCTACTGTAAAAGTGGGTACTGGGTGCTTTTCTTGTGCCACTGGCACTTGTGGGGTCACCCAGTAGTTTGCAAGACAAGCAGTGGCACGTTACTAAGTTGGAGGTGCATTGGAGGGAGGGTGAGAGTGGCTTCATGCCAGGTGTTTGGGGGTGGGGTGTTGAAAATATGACAGAGGGACAAGTGCAGGTGACTTGCTCTACATGGCCACCCCATATGAGAGTGGCTGCGAGTAGCTGGGAAGAAGATAAAGATTGTAGTGATGGAGGGTTAGAGGAAACTGTCAAGAAGCAAGAAGGGATATGGAAAGTAGATTAGGTGGGGATGAGGGGATTATATGAGTGGGAAGAGAGAGAGAGAGAGGGAGAGAGAGAAAGAAAGAGAGAGAGTAATAGATGACTTGAGATGGGTTTAGAGGTGAATGTAGTGAGTGATAAGTAAGGATGAAGTGTAACTTGAGAAATATGAATAAGGAGTGGGGGGTAAAGATGGGAGAGAAAGGAGTGATTGAAGGATGATAGATCAGAGTGTAGAGGATGACGAGCAAAACATAGGAGAGCAGAGGGGAGAGAGTTTTAAGGGTACATAAGGGTGGCTATAGTGAGTGGAGTTGTGATGGCAGATATGAGACATATTAAAATGGAAAGATTGATTAATTCTGTTGAAATTAACAAAAATTCCAGAAGTTGGTGAAAGATGTTGAAAGTCTTCTCAATAAGGCAGCTGAACAATTTCTTGTTGTAAAACCTAAACATGGTATTAATGCAATCATGCACCATTCTGGTGCTGACTGGCAACCATTCCCATCATACACTATTCAGCAGAAACAATACAAAAGTTAGCTACAATTGCACAAAAAAGTATAAATCACGACAAAGATATATAAAAATATAAACAAACATTAATTTTAAGTGTCAGAACTTGACACTGAAAAATTTTTTAACCTCAAAATTAAATTGTTGTAATGAAAGAAGATTTTTTAATTAAATTAAAATGAAAATAATATTTAATAAAAAAAAAGTGATATTTAATAAAAAAATAAATCATAAAACAACGGAAAGCATTACAGTTTTGTGCTAGAGTGTGATCTCTCTAGTGAAGTGAACTGGCACGTTTGATAGATCCTTAGTCATGCAGTAATCATGTATAAAGACCCACTTTAAGCTCTTTCTCGATGTTCGGTTATATGCTTAGAATTTGAAAATAAAATAACATCCATGTCAATCAACAGGAAACAGAAAATTATTTTACTATTTGTATTATTAGTGTTATTATCCATAGATTCAATACATTGTTAATGTGCAGCTTTGCACCAAAGTTGTTTTATCAGCATAGATTCACATTAAATAGGTACATTTGTAAAGTATGATTATTACAGGTTTTGGGGCTTTGAATATAAGTGTTAATGGTGGAGTTTATTGCCTTAAAATACTTTTCTTAAGAATCTTTTAGGATTTGGTGGTTGTCCATTATTTTTCTGAAATTTGATGTTTGTTGTAAGATTGGAAGTTATCATTTGGCTGAATCTAAGATCTTATAGTTTCTAGGATTATGAATGACTACAAATGGATATTTTTTCTTCTTTTTTTTTGCTTTCACCCTCTTAACAACATCAAAATATATGTAAGAAGAGGAAATAATGCAGGTAAGTGAATGTAAGACTTCATTGTGGGATGTATGAAATAAGTGAATACAACAAAACCAAAAAGATTTAAAAAAAAAAGAAAGTACTGAAGATCAATGCCAATATGAATTGTAGAACCAAAAATCTCATTTACTGTATCGCAGGCCCACAAATGCATGAAGGATGATATCAGCCAAACAAGACCAAAATTAATTCATCAGATTTGAATTGATAAGCAATAAATCAGATTCATCTCTAAGAACTGTTCCATGTTGGGAACACCTAACCATTTGTACAAATGGAATATTTGAAATATTTTATTTTACCAAAATAAAGGAAAACAATGATGAACTACAGAAGGCAAAAGAATGAGTATTTTATAGGAATTCTAAAACTGAAACTTAATCAGAAATAATTATCAACATCATTACTAAAGGCAAGTCCGTCTCTACAGACTACCCTGGAACAACTCTGTCTGAAAAACTGTAAACGTTAAAAATAGTCACACAATACAAACACTTCTTCGGTTCTTTCCCAAAGTTCTGTGACATTCTCTTTTTTGAAAATTTTTGATTCAATTAATAATTTTTAACTTAAAAAAAAATCTTTCTTCATATATGTATGTATATGTATATATATATATATATATATATATATATATATATATATATATATATACATGCAACAAAATACACACATAACCCGACACACATCTCCACGTTCACACACATATACACACGCACACACATACACACACGCACATACACAAACACGCACATATACACATGCACATACACACACACACATAAGCACACACACACACACACGCATGCACAAACTCACATACATACACATACATATACATACACACACAATATATACATACATGCACACACACACAGACCTGCACGCACGCACATACCCACACATACACACACATACCTCCTTCTTTTGCACTCTCCTGTCTTTGAAAATAACTATTTCTTCACCCTTTTCCTTCCGGTCATTTCAATATGTGACCGCGTGTGTATCGTTGGCGATTTTCTTTCTCCATCTTCTCTTCTTTGGTCTTTTTCTATATTTCTGATGAAGAGCTCTGCTCGAAATGTGAGATCCTCTTTCTTTTCTTTCCTTTCCTGAGCGTCCAATAACACTATACTTATTCCACGTCCTCACGTTGTTATGTGTGTGTGTGTGTGTGTGTGTATATTATATATATGTTCCAGTGGCATGTAAAATGCATCGTCCGAACATGGTCAATGCCAATGCTCCCTGACTGGCTCACATGCTGGTGGCATGCAAAAGGCACCATTCAAACATGGTTGATGCCAGGCCCGCCAGACTGGCTCCTGTGTCGGTGGCACATAAAAAGCACCATCCGAACGTGCCCAATGTCAGTGCCCCCTGTCTGACTCCTGTTCCAGTGACATGTAAAAAGCACTATCCAAACATGATTGATGCCAGGGTTTCCTGATTGGCTCCCATGCTGGTTGGTGGTATGTAAAAATCACCATTTGAACATGGCCAATGCCAGTTTCCCCTGACTGGCTCCTGTGCTTGTGGCATGTGAAAAGCACCCACTACACTCTCAGAGTGGTTGGTGTTAGGAAGGGCATCCAGCTGTAGAAACATTGCCAGATTAGATTAGAGCGTGGTGCAGCCTACTGGCTTGCCAGTCCTTAGTCAAACCATCCAACCCATGCCAGCATGGAAAACGGATGTTAAACGATGATGATGATGATGATGATGATGATGATGATGATGATGATGATGATGATGATGATG
>NC_068996.1:56133121-56136122 GCF_001194135.2 Octopus bimaculoides
TATAGTAATTGTATTTGTTATATTAATTTCATGTCTAAAACGCCACTAAAACTCTTCTATATTCGCCTCATTATTTCAGCTGTTCATGTTAAAGTGGGTTTTTGCCAAATCAATTAGTAACCATCCCAAGAGAATCTACCATATCTGGTATTACATCAAATATATAGTCAGACAGACAGACAGATAAATAGGTAGATATATAGATCAATAGACAGACATAGATAGATAGATAGATAGATAGATAGATAGATAGATAGACAGACAGACAGACAGACAGACAGACAGACTGTCAGACAGATAGATAGATAGAAAGATAGATAGATAGATAGGTAGATAGATAGATAGATGGATGGATAGATAGACAGACAGACAGACAGATAGATAGATGGAGGGATAGACAGATAGATAGATAGATAGATAGATAGATAGACAGATGAACAGACAGACAAATAGATAGATAAACAAACTGACAGACAGATATAATATTAGCTATATTATTAGATATTCAGGTATCAGGAAGAAGAAGAAGAAGAAGAAGAAGAAGAAGAAGAAGAAGAAGAAGAAGAAGAAGGAGGAGGAGGAGGAGGAGGAGGAGAAGAAGAAGAAGAAGAAGAAGAAGAAGAAGAAGAAGAAGAAGAACAACAACAACAACAACAACAACAACAAAAATAGCAACAACAACAGCAACACAACAACAACAATAACAGTAGCAGCAGCAGAAATGAAATCAGGAGTTAATTAAAAGTGTCTTTTAATAATCTGTGAGGAACCGAAGCTTGGAAAGATTCATTAGTTTTGTAGAAATTAACAAGAATTCCAAAAGTTGATGAAAGCTGTTGAAAGTCTTCTCAATAAAACACCAGAACAATTTCTTGTAGCAAATCTAATTCGTTATCAAGTTTTACAGATGTGTTTCTCTGTATGTGTGTATATAAATGTATGTGTGTATGTGTATACACACACACACACACACACACACACACACAAATACATACACACATACATGTGTATATGTACATATATGCATACATGAAACGCCACCAGAATAAGTGAAAACAAAAAGCCATAAAGTCTTGCAGACGTAAAAAAAAAACATTTTAAATGGCAAATGTTGAAAGTATCAAATAATCTGTAACATATTTGAAGATTAAGGATTTTCACTGTGTTGGGCCCTTGTTTCAAATGTGAAGATTTATTAAGACTAATGTACAGAATTTGCCATTAATGTGAAGAGTATCGGAACTCTCTGCTGTGTATGGCAATTCTTCCTTGAAAATTCCTGGAGATGATTACTATAAAGGTTCTTGATGTTCAATCAAAAATTCAACTCTAGATTAATTAATTCATTGACATGTGTTGATTAATTTTTCATCATACAAGAACTGATGGAATTGGAGGGAAAATAGGCTAGCAGACTATGTGCTTTACAAAATTGATTGTAGAGTAGATACCAACATTATAAACATATTGAAATAGAATCTTTGCATGAGTAAACCTCTACCTATAGATTTAGAAACTGGATTAATGCATAAATCTACCTAAGAAAAGTGAGGGGTCATATTGTGAGTGTCATAGAATTAAAAATGACTGATTGCACCAAAATCTTAATAAGTAGGGGGTACAATTATTGTGTTGAATAATGAGACAACTCTGGACAGGATTTAGTTTCATTAGTCCTCTTCAGTGCATACTTAAGCTGTGCCTGTGAGACTGTTATAAAAATAGTAAATGTTTAATGAAGACATGTGAGCAAATGTTTAGGATGTTCTGCTCACAATCATTATACTATGGATTCAATTCCTGCACAGAGCAACACACTGTAGGTCTTGAGTCAGGCTTTCATTTAATGTTACTCCTATCCAGTCAGCTCCAGTGAATATCAGCTGGGTCTGGTGCAGTCCCTTTTCCATCAAGCAGTCACATTCTGAATCTGCTACTGGATGAGGGAACTGAAAAGGTGTCTACGTCTACTTGTGATGACATAGGTATTTAAAACACTTCACAACATCATGGTATGTGCCATTAAGCCAGATTTGCTCACACAAGAGAGAGAGAGAGAGAGAGAGAGTTTTGTATGCACATTATTACATGCAAAAAGTCATAGTAGCAATAAAATACAGTGACCAACAAAAATTATCCACAGACGCCATAGTAAGGAAAATAAGGATAATCTTCAACGTTACTGATGAATACATCACATCCAGATCGTTTTATAAGTTATTCCATCCTTAGCAAACAGTCTGACCCACAGCCATTTTTGTTACTATAACTGAAAATCTTTGTTGAAACATTTTTTAAATGAATAATGAATGAATATCGTTTAAACCAATTTAATTCCATTAATACTTCCATTTTCATTTATATGTCTTTCTAACATTTTGTTTATATTCATTGGTAGTTTATTTCAAATATGGATATAGTTGTATTTTATTTCTGTTATCCCTTGCTACTCAAAGTTTTAATTTACAATTTCACCTTCAAAGTAATATCATTATATTCATATTACACAATTTCATTGTATTGAGTACTTTTTTCATCTTTGGATTGTTTACACTGATGTGTATTTTCTTCATATATAAACATACATGTATGTGTCTCTTCTATTTTTTAATTATTATAAATCTTCCACTGAGGAGGGAACTGGTTTCCAACAAAGATACAAGGTTCCATCCTTGGGATGTAGCTAACACAGACAAATTCACATTTGGAACTTGAGAAAAGTCTTACATATTTTTACTGTCCCACTCACAGATTGCACTTGTAATGTACGAATCAGCCAGTTGATTTCTCCTTCTGAAAATCCCAGTTTATCCAGATTCTCCTTTAAGCATTTACTAACAAAACCTAATGCTCCAATTATTATTGGTATGAATATGAATTCATAGTCTGGATATAGAAGCTGGAGGTTTTGAAGCAGTTGTCCATAGATATACTCTTTTTCTTTGATTTTCAAAGAGATATTTATATCTGCAGGGCAGCTAACCTCTATGATGGTTCATAC
>NC_068996.1:56136265-56139698 GCF_001194135.2 Octopus bimaculoides
CCTTGAGTTGGTGTTTATGAATGTATTCCATAACAGAGGGATTATCTAAGTTTATTTCAGAATGGTCTTTTTTGTGGATGGCATTGTAAATTGTTTTAGCAAAAACATTGTGCTGCATAGGGAGGTAGTACCATGTTGACATTTTAGGACAGCTGCTAATCACATGTGTAATGTCTTCAACAGAAACATGACATAGCCTACACATGTGGTTGCACCTTGGGATTACAAGAGCATCATTGTATCTCTTTTCCACCAGGTACTTTGTGGCAATCTCCTGTTACTGAATTGCAAACGCATAGCCTTCAAAGAGTGATGTGATGTTGTCGTCTTGTGTAGCATATGTTTTGTGAATTTACTTGACCATAGAGATGAAACCATACCTCATCACTCATTATGTACAGGAATGGGTGTAGCTCACCAAAAGCAATGCTATTCAGAAGCCATGTGCAGTAATTTACTCGTTTGTTTTTGTCATTCACTTTTAATTGTTGTAAATATGTGAAATGATATGACTTTCATCTTTAGACATTTTAACACTTGTTGGCCACATGGCCTCCTGCTTATGTGAGACTGTTGCACCAAATTGACTTCTTTGAACTTCAAGTAATCCTTTGGCAAATGTCCTGAATAACTTCTGGTGTTCAAACTGTAGGGTCACTTTGTCTTGGGGTGTTGTGCACTGGCCCTGTAACATGCCTCTTCTTAACCAATCATTCTTTTTGCCAGTAAGTCTTTACTCAGAAACTTGACTTCAAACATTTCATTTTGTTTAACAGAACCCATTCTCTCATATATTCTTCCACAATCTCCACTCTTTCTGCTACAGAGTACATCTTCTTGCAGAAAAATTTAGAGGTGTTCACTCGATGCAATATTACAAACAACAAATGTGACAAGGACACAGTGAGGATAATGTAGCAAACAGTTGACTAGTGTGCCATCTTTGTTCACAATGATACTTGCAAATGAAAGGCTGGGTGCTTTTTTTTTTAAAATTTACTTCTATATTTACATACAAGTTTACTTTATCGTGTGCCACTCTGTATAAGGTTTTGTTACATATAAGTATTATATATAAGGTTATATTAAATGAGGAATTCTAAGTAGCAGTATATACATAATATACACACATATATATATATATGAATATATGTGTACAGAGTGTTCAAGATAAATTTTACGATTGTTTATGTCCCTTGTTTTCAAGAACATCTTGATGCATTGGTGGTGAGTCAAAGATGCTGGAGAACTCTTGTAATTGAGAAAAAATTTAGCAGACATGGAGGACTGGAAGCCATCTGTATATTGGAAAAGAGTTGCTTATATTAATTAGGATGGTTGACACCAGGTATCAAAATGCCGACATCATGACTGCTGCTCAATGCTCTGTGAACTCTGTAAATGCTGTAAAATATGACACAGACAGCTGCAACAGAGATTGTGAAGTTGTGGTCAGCAGGAAGGAACACAGGAGATGTTCTGACAGTTCCTGCTTGCCGGGATTCATTGTCTCATCCACTTTCCATGCTGGCATGGGTTGGACGGTTTGACTGAGGACTGGTGAGCCAGAGGCTGCACCAGGCTCAATTTGATCTGGTAGAGTTTCTACAGTTGGGTGCCCTTCCTAATGCCAGCCACTCTGAGAGTGTAGTGGGTGCTTTTACATGCCACCGGCACGAGGGCCAATCAGGCGGTTCTGGCAACGACCATGGTAGTGATCATAGAGTGCATAATAATGATGGTGTAGTGTGTGCAGGTTGAAGGCTATTGTTTGTTTATGAATTCTGCCAAATGCAAGCTTTCTTTTCAGGTACATAACGCTGCTGTCCCTCATCCCAGGGTCTCACAGGCCCACACCTCCCACACCCTCAGGTGTTAAGCCTTTAGAAGTGTTCATGGGAGACAACCAAAGGATGACATAGGATAGGGACTTCCAGCACAGGTGGTGGGGTGGGAGGGTGTGTGTACCGCGAGATGGCAGAATTAGACAAGAGCATCTTTTGGATTTGTATTCTTTCGGGGGGAGTTATTAAAATGTAGGGGAATCTGAGTGCATGCGCTAGTTTATATAGAGTGGAGGAGGGGAGAAGTGTTGGTAAAGCAAGTGGTAATCGAAACAGAGAGAGACAGAGTGAGGCACAGAGAGAGAAGGGGCCAGAGTTAGGGTGGTCAGGGATAGAATACAAGGGAGAAAAATATTCTTTTGGGATTTTGGGTAACATAATTTAATGAAACAGCAAATGCTGATAATAGTGAAATAGAATTGAAAAATCTTAGAATTTTCGGTCAGCCAATCTGTGACATAATTAAAGAAATAAGTGATGATGTGACAAACTTGATTAAATGATGAATATGGATACGCTTGAAGGAACTTAAGTTTGTGTTAAGACAACAGCGAGGAAGACAAAACTGCATTTAAACTATGTTTACATGATAATGAAACAGATAGAATAATGAGAAGAACTAATGAGGGGTTTATGATCTGGGCAGAAATAGAGGGGTAGATGAACGAGGTTGAAAAAACAAAATTTCTTATCTGGGCATCTTCTGGATTCGTATTCTTTCGGAGGAGTTATATATATACATATATACATATATATATATATATATATATATATATATATATATATATATATATATATATATATATATATATATATATATATATATACACATATATATATACACATATATATATACATATATATATATATATACACATATATATATACATATATATATATACATATATATATTTATATATACGATGAGGATGATGATATATATGTATGTAAATATATATATACCCATTGGAATGCTGTGTAAAGAAGTGATGATCTCTAATTGTAGAGAGTATCTGTAGAAGAAGTAGACCCAGAAAGACACAGGACAAGGTGGTGAAGCACGATCTTCAAACGTTGGACCTCACGGAAGTGATGACAAGCAACTGGGACCTTTGGTGATATGCTGTGTTTGAGAAGAACTGTCAAGTCAAGTGAAATTCTAGTCATGGCCGATGCCAGTGTAATGTAATTAGCACCTTTGCCAGTGGTACATAAAAACACCTGTGCCGATGACATGTATAAAGCACCCATTACACTCTTGCAGTGGTTGGCATTAGGAAAGGCATCCAGCTGTAGAAACCATGACAAATCAAACTGGGATCTGGTGCAGCTCTGTGGCTTACCAGTTCCAGTCTTACCCATGCCAGCATGGAAAACAGATACTAAATGATGATAAGGACGATGAGGATGATGATATATGTACATATATATACATGTGTATGTGTCTATATATATAATATACATACAGTATATTTTATATATATACTATTTTATATTATCTCTCTCTCTCTCTCTCTCTCTCTCTCTCTCTCTCTCTATATATATATATATATATATATATATATATATATATATATATATATATATAT
>NC_068996.1:56139710-56141927 GCF_001194135.2 Octopus bimaculoides
ATATATACATATATATATACACACACACATCAATCATGGGGAAATAATAAGTAAAATTTCACAAAATAGCAGAAAGAAATGAAGATGGAAAAGAATTGAAATTAAATAGATTCATTGATGACATAGCAATGATGTATGTGTAATTAGTTCATTATATCTGGTCTTCATAATTACCTTCCACCATCCCACATAAAAGGATATCAATTACCAATTAATGCCCTAAATTATTTAGTATTGACCGAAAACATTCGATAGAAGTGAGGAGAGAAAGAGAGAGAGAGAGAGAGAGAGAGAGAGAGAGAGAGAGAGAGAGAGAGAGAGAGAAAGAGAGAGAGAGAGAGATAAAGAGACAGAAAGAGAGAGTCAGGCAGACAGACAAACTGATTATCAGAGAAACACCCATAATTTAATGGCTACATATGAAGACAGCACAACCAAGACAAAAATTGCCCAAATTATACAAATGGACATCTTAGTCTGTGTGTGTGTGTGTGTGTGTGTGTGTGTGTGTGGGCGTGCATGTACGTATGCATGTATATATGTGTATGAAAGAAAACATGGGTGTCAGGAAAAGGAAAAGACAAAGATATAGACAAAGGATTTAGAGGAAATGTTTATAAGTTGAAATTAATGAGATTCTGAATGGGAAATGTGAAGTTGCCCTGTGAGACAGAAATGTTAGAGAGTAGGATTTAGTTGTACGGAATGTGAAGTTGTTCTGTAATACAGGGATTATTATACAACACACACAATATTGTATTTGAATTATATACAATGTAAAGAATAGCCAATACATTATGTAGAATTATAGATATTTAATTATATCTGCTATTCAATTATATCTTCTGAAAATTGCATATTTAGACTGAAACTTTAAGTAAAAGAAAACTTGTCTACTTAAAACTATTATTTTATTAGACATGGATTTCCAGTCTCAAGACACTGAAGCTCATGAAGGAGATGACAAAGGACCAAAATATTTGGTTCCTTGCTGTACTCAGGAACCACCTGTCTACCACAGCAGAATTGATACTGTGCTGGCACCAAGTAAAATGTATCCAGTACACTTTGTAAAGTGGTTGGCATTAGGAAGGGCATCCAGCTGTAGAAACCAAACCAAAATAGGCTCTAGAACCTGGTGTAGCTCCTGATTTTGCCAGATCCAAGCTGCTCAAACCATGCCAGAATGGAAAATGGACATTAAATGATGATGATGATGATGATATAGGTTTGTGCATGTGTGTATGTATGCATATAAGTGGATGTTTATATGTATGCATGATAATGAAACATGGGTCCTGAATGCAGAAGACATGCAAAACAAGAGAAGAGTGAAATTAATTTACTCCATTGGATGCACAATATTGGATGCACAATATTGGTGTGTATTTATGACAAAGTGCAAATGTATTGAAAGAAAAATTAGGCTTGAGAGGAATCGGATGTTTTGTGCAAAAGAGAAGACAGCGCTGGTATGGTGATGTGATACATATGGTTGAGGAGAGTTGCATGAAGAAGTGCCGATCACTTAAAATGGAAGGAGCATGTTGAAGTGTGGGGGGGGGGGGGCTAAGGAAGAAATGGAGCAAAATAATGGAAGCAGATCTTTAAATCATGAGTCTCACAAAGATGACAAAGAACTGAGAAGAATGGCGATTCATTATGCTCAACACTGCAAAAAATGATACCTCAGAAGCATTCTGTTTAGGCTTGTAAACCATTCTACTCTCTCAAACACTCTCTAACACCTCATTCCCCTAACACCCAGCCCTCCATGATGCTTTCGTCTATGGCACTACTCAGTGGTTGTAATCGAGAGCAGAATTGGTAAATATCACTTCATCCATTTCCTTTGCTCCACTAGATACCTTCTCCTTCTCCCTGGAGCCTCCCATCTTCCATTCTCTTCTTCCCTTACATTCTCACACAATTTTCATCAAACACTTCCTTTCTGTGCTTTTCTGCCTCACTCCATCTTATCACCTCACATATCTATTATCATTTTCAACACCCTCCCATACACTCAACCATGTTCCATTCATTATATGCACCTTTATGTACCCCTACATCCCCCTCTTCACTGATTCCACACTTTGCACATAACTTAACCCCTACCTTATGATCAATCCTCTTTTCTGGACCTCTTCTCTCTCTCTCTTTCTCTCTCTCTCTCTCTCTCTCTCTCTCTCTCTCTCTCTCTCTCTCACACACACACAC
>NC_068996.1:56148191-56154479 GCF_001194135.2 Octopus bimaculoides
ATATATATATATGTATATATATTTATATATACATGTAATATATGATAGGAAGTCAAAAATTATCTGCTCTTTCACCGTAACATGTCTTTATTATTGTCACACTGCCTTCCGCACATGTGTGCTTATAGTTGGTTCTGTTATGGTCATGTGATCTAAGTTTGAGCCTGATTTTTCTTTCTGGCTTTACAGTGTAAGTATGGCCGCTCCACTAGTAATGTGCACCAAAGAAGAACAAAACGCAGTGATTCAAGAGATGGTAATGGCGAACTGGTTCACCATTACCATCTCTTGAGCTTGCTGAATTTTCTCATCAGTGGTGAATGTTGATGAGCATCTTTCTGCCTCTTCATGTGTCATGCTTGTCTGAATTTCTTGATCCACTCATAAACACTTCTATGTGGTAGTGCACTGTCCCCATTTTATGCTAAAAGACTCCGATGAATTTCAGCACCTGACACACCTTTCGACCAGAGAAATAGGATCACTGCTCTTTGTTCTTCTTTGGTGCACATTGTTAGTGGAGTGGCCATGCCTTCACTATAAGAAAAATGGTGTAATCAGGCTCAAACTTCGATCATGTGACCACAATAGTACCAACTATAAGCTTGCATGTGCAGAAGGCAATGCAACAATAATAAAGATGTTATGGCAAAAGTGCAGATCATTTCTGACTCCCCCTTGTAAATTACACACACACACACACACACACACACACACACACACACACATATATATATACATACATACATATATATAAATATTATACATATATATATATTTATATCTATATCTGTATCTATATAAACAGGTTGACGTAAGCAAAAAGGGAAAAAATAGAACTCAAAGCATGAGTACATATATTTTTCATCAATTATATCACAGAAGCAACAGAGTGACACATGGGTTGAGAGTTTGGACCATTTATACTTATCAAACTTTTCTTATAAGTGCCAATGCATGAGACTCTCTGCTCCTGAGTCACTCTGTCGCTTCTGTTATCTATCTATCTATCTATCTAAATATCTATCTATATGTGTGTGTACATACACACACACACACCTATATATGTGTATATATATATATATATATATATATATATATATATATATATATATATACATGTGACTTAATTTTCCATACAGTTCATTTGATTTCAGTCTCTAAAATGTCGCACTTTACTTTCAATGCAAAAAAAGACTTTCACATGGTCAAACATCTGATTTGTGGTACAAACTCATAAAATATGGGATTCTAGTGAAATGTTTGATTCACTCAGCCATTTTATTACCGTTTTTCCGATAACATGATTCAACACTCATTAGACTATGTAATATAATTAATGCTCTAAACCACTGATTCTTAACTAGTAGACTGCTCTGCTCTGATGCATTACCAGGGTGTATTTAAGTATGTCAGGGATTTTAAAATAGAATTTTTAGGGTCTCCATCAGTCAGAATTGACAGTACTTCTGCTCATGTATGAATAAGTTAGGGGAAAATATTTCTTTTCACCAAGTCAAACAGTTGTTCCTGCATATAAGTCTCTCCTTTTCATGGCACCAATGTTTATCTAAAGGAAAGATTGTTGATTTTGGCCAACACAGCTTGGCACCAGTTTGGTTGTAGGCATGGTTGTCAGAATGTAAAGAACCAGAACAATGGCATATAACATTTCAGCCGAAATTCTAACAGTTCAGCCAATCTATGACCGGGACTGGAATTTTTATTTTGTTTTTTGTTTTCATTGATTCCTAAAGAATGAAAGACAAAGCTGACTCTGGTGAGATTTGAACTCAAAGCATAAAGAGTCAGAACAAATACTGCAAGGCAGGAATATAAAAATCCAAACTAAATCCATGTCTTGAGATCATCGGTATCATCATCATCATCATCATCATCACTACCATCATCACCCACTCACAATCATAAATCATACATATACAAATATACATATACATATACACACATACACACATACAGACATACATACATACATACATACAGACATACATACATACATACATACATCCATCCATCCATCCATCCATCCATCCATCCATCCATACATACAAACATACATACATACAGACAGACAGACAGACATACATACATAAATGCATACATACATACATACATACATACATACATACAGACGTACATACAGACGTACATACATACATGCATACGTACATACATACGTGCATACATACACACATCCATCCATCCATACATACATACATACAAACATACATACATACAGACAGACAGACAGACAGACAGACAGACATACATACATACATGCATACATACATACATACATACAGACGTACATACATACATGCATACGTACATACATACATACATATTAAAACATGATGCACTGCTTTGGTTCTGTTGATTCCTGTCAGACTATTCAACCATGCCAGCATGGAACATGTTTGTTGACAATGGTGATGACGATAATAGCAATAATGATGAGAATGATGACAGCAACGACGAGGTTGATGACGATGATAAGTATTTTCTCAGTTTTTGCCCAGCAAATCTACTCACAAGGCTTCGGCCATCTCATGGCGAAGATTAAAGATACTTGCTCTGGGTAAACAATAATTTCTATATTTTTTCTCTAAAATTTTTAAACTTGAATTTTTTAAAGCTTTTTATACAAAGTTTATATATGGTCCCAGTCAAAGACATAGAAAACCACTGAAGATGGTGATTCTAATATCATGCAACTGGGGGGGGGGATGTAAGAAGTTGGGAGATTGATAGACAGAAGTGATAACTACAGTCATGGGTTCTGACCTTATTATGACATCTATTGGACAAGGTATACAAGGGGGTGCTGAAAAGTTCCTGGGTTTGGGTAAATGAAAATAGAGGAAGATCAGTTAATTACAATTTTATTGAACATATTCCCCTCTCAGATTCACACACTTACTGCAGTGGTTCTTTAATTTTTCTAAGCATTGTAAAAGAACTCAGAAGTTTGGGCCTCCAACCAGGCCTTTCGTGATACCCTTAAAACCAGGTACTTTCCAGCACCCCTTCATATATCTTATATTTCACAGTCAAATATTTAATACTTCTTGCCTTATTCTACATGGATATAAAGCCAGTAGATCATTTGCCAACTTTGTAACAAGAAGCCTGTTCCCAAACATCCCACTAAGAAGTCTGCTGGGTTTCTTCTCTCTACAGAAAAGAATATTCTTGAAAGGTGGAAAGAATACTTTGCTGATCTCTCATCCAATTCCAATAAATCTTCTGGTGGACACAAGGTGAATCTAGGGGTGAAGACCAATCTGACACAGAGGCTGAAGTCAGGTGATTACAACTCTCAAATGTAGCAAGGTCATTGGGGAAGATGAAATTTGGCCTGAGATGTTAAAAGCCTTCAACAGAGAAGCAATTCTATGGTTGATTCATATCAACCAGGTCGCTTAGACCTTTGGGAAGATGCCTGATCTGGGGGGCAATCTGGGATGAGAATCCTAATTCTTAAAAAGGGAGACTAGAGAGAGCGCTCTAAAAGTGGAATTTATTGTTGAGTTTCTCTAGTAAAGTTTATGCTAGGTGTCTGGAAAAGAGATACAGGGAAAAAATCAAGTCCAAATTAGCTGAAGAACAGTGTAGCTTTTGTCCTGGATACAGCACAACTGACCAGATATTCACTTTACAGCAGGTGCTTGAGAAATCGTGGAAATATCTCCAAGAGATGTAGGCCCACTTTCTAAAGCTCAGAAAGGCATTTGACCATGTACCGTGGGACATACTGTGTAAGGTTTTACAAGAGCTTGGAGCTAATGGGCAACTTCTGGTTGCTGAGAAGTCCCTTTACAAATGCCTAAGTGTTTGTGTTTGTGGAAACAGTGCTATGTCGAGACCTTTCAAGGTAATTGTTGGACTTCAGCAGGAGTGTGTATTGTTACCTGTCCTTTTCATAATTTTTATGAATTGGATCGACAGACACAACCATTGTGGAAGTGATATCACAATCGGTGGGTGTAGGACCAGTCAGTTGATATTTGCAGACAACATGGTACTACTTGGCTCATCAGAAGATGATCTCAAGCATGCACTGAATGGGTTTACTGCCAAGTGCTGCAAAGTAGAAATGAGAATTAATGTTGTGAAGATTGAGACAGTGGTCTTCTCAGGGAAAGTCTCCTCAGTGCACTCTGCATGTTAATGTAACATCTTTGAGACAAATGGAGAAGTTTAAGGCTCTCATGGTCGTATTCTTAAGTGATGGAGAGCAGGAGGTTGAATTAGATTCTAGAATTGCAGGTATTGGCACAGGAAGGCAGCAGCTCCACCATTCCATTCATTCCTCAGAAGAAAAATGGTTGGTAAAAAAAAGCCAAACTCATCTTCAACTTGGTTTTTGTGCCTATCCTCACCTATGGACATGATTGTTGGGTAATCACTGAAAGAGCACGATCATGAATTCAAGTGACCAAAATGGGAAGTGGGGGGAGGTTTGAGAGGATCTCTAAGAGTAATGTTTCTCAACAGGGTATGTAACTTGGAAATCAATGAGTCTCTCCAGGTTGAAACCACTATAATACATTGAAGGACTACAGCTTTGATACGATTAGAAAAATTGCAAGACAAATTCTTTCAGCTGAGCCAAATAGCAAGAAACTTAAGGGTAAACCAAGATTGAGACAGTTGGATAATATCTAGTTTCAGTTAGTGATGCTTAGAAATCCTGCAAGAAAGTTTAATGACAGTTGTCTCTTTGGAGGATGTGCCTGTGAACTCTGCTCATCCAGGAATCATGGACAGAGAAAACAGATTTAAAAGTGAACGACAGTAACAACATAAAAAAGAGAAAGAAGAAAAAGCAGCAAAACATATAAAATATATGAAAACTATAGAATTTGTGAGTAAAGGAAGGATTAGAAAAAAGAAACAAACCTGTCTACCATCTAATGTGAAAATTTTCCTGACAGAGCCACTGTCTAGATGAATAGCATTGGTTATGTCACTTAAGACCTGTTGAAAGGAATGTGCTGTTTTCCTGTTAAGCAAAACTCTCACAGCTTTCCGTGGCTTGCATCCGTTGCGAATAATAGTCACTAGTTTTGGTTTGACAAACTCTCTACTGTCTTCAATGCCACATGACGGTGCCTGATTACTCACGTATTCTCCGCCAAGAGGACCTTTTACATTTGGATTCCAACAAAGATTGATGATACCTTTGTAATCAATGTTCCTAAAAACGTCGAAGCTCGAACATACATAATGTTCATCTTCCATGAGTTGTTCCAGTGTCGTTATCATTGAGCCATCCAACGCAAATATGTATCTGACACCTTTAGTAAGGATATTGGTATCACAAAGTGGACTGTATGTTAACTCTTCTAGGAGAGAATTGAAACTTCTAAATTTTTCACAGTTGATGGCCATGACGTAACCTTTGTAGAATCGGTCACCATTTCTATAGAATCTTACTTTTCGGGCTTTGCCAGAGTCTGCTAGCTTCCGAATGCTGTGTCTGGTAAGACTACCATGGGCACTGTTGGTTGGACTGATTTTTCCGGAACGAAATCCATTCTTTGCTATTTTTTTCCTGTCATCAAAATGGTCACCTGCATCAGCAAACTGTTGAAGAAAATAATAATAATAATATTAATAATAATAATAATAATAATAATAATAATAATGATGATGATGATGATGATGATGATGATGATGATAATAGTATGCAAACAGTAAAAGTCATGCCTATTGGTGCATTGAGAACAATAAGCCAAGATATAGACAAATGTCTGAAGGAGATTGAAATCAAATGCCTGGTAGAGCTCCTACAGAAAGTTTGTCTCTCAGAGACAACAAGGAGGATTCTAAGCACTTGAAAGGTACCTTAGGTTACAGGTCTTAACCTGCTGTCCACATAATTTCTACCAGGAATAACTCTAAATGTGAGCCAAACCATAATAATAATAATAATAATAATAATAATAATAATAATAATAATAATAATAATAATAATAATCATCTCATTTACATGGATGATTTAAAGCTCTTTGCAAAAAATGACCAACAACTCAAAGGCCTACTAGCGATTGTTAAACAATTCAGTGATGACATCAGGATGCAATTTGGCCTTGATAAATGTGCAAAAGCTACCTTTATCAAAGGAAAAATGACAAATACATCTAATGTCAACCTTGACCAGCAAAATGTCATAAAAGAGTTAGAACCAGCGGAGAGCTACAAATACCTAGGGGTAATTGAAGGGGACAATATCAAGCACTCAGTGATGAGGGAAAGGATCAG
>NC_068996.1:56155765-56157828 GCF_001194135.2 Octopus bimaculoides
CATGAACTTCTAACTTGTTGTCTCTTGAGGTCTCTGGGTGAGACTTGGATCCAACTTGTACAAATGCAAAACAAAAGTCAAACATAAAATAATAATAATAATAATAATAATAATAATAATAATAATAATAATAATAATAATAATAATAATAATAATAATAATAATAATAATAATAAAGAGTAGTAGAAAACCGTGCCAAGATTTCATGGCTTTATTGTAGAATGGCACCATGAAATTAAACATCACAAACCATATTTTAAGGTGATTAACAAAGTCAAGAAACAAACAGTGTTTGATTGTAGATGTGGCTTAGCCATCCAGAAATAAGGTTTTGTGACAAAGAGTTGAAGTAGATTGAGAAAAAATATGAACTTCTAGCTTGGACGATAAACTTTTTGAAGACAACGAAAAAGGTTGAGGTGGTTCCAATTGTTGTCAGGGCACTTGGTAATGTAAGAAGCAGAAATGAAAACTATTTAAAAAAAAAAATTGAAGACAACATCAGGATGGGGCACTTACAAAAAACAAAAAATAACACTCCTTGGAATTGCTGGAATACTCAGAAAAGTGCTTGACAATTGAAGGCACCACTGCATTCCAATTATTTGAGATGGCGACATGTGTATTATATCCCTAGCAACAAATGCTGTATGACAAATGGAACAACAACAATAATAGTAATAATAATAATTCTTTCTTTATTGGCCATAAGAGCCACAAAGGACATTTAGGACAATACAAAAACAGTGAAAATTTACATTTAAAATGTATAAACAATAAAATACAATAACCATTAACAAAAACGTTCAGCAGAAAAAATTCCCCAACAGAAGAATAAAAATACCACCCAGAAGCAATCAAGGAACTCCCATAGATCCGAAGCCACTTTACTCATCAGAGTTAAAGGTTCTAGAATGAGTTAAAGGTGAGGAAATTCAACTTAGATTAGAGCAATCCCACGCTTATACTGGTAATGTTGCTTTTCATTATTTTTTTTTTGGGGGGGGGGGATATTAGTCTCTCAACTGATTTATCTTTCTCCCCCATTCACAGACCATCAACATCAG
Organism: Octopus bimaculoides; assembly: GCF_001194135.2. Lineage (NCBI taxonomy): Eukaryota > Metazoa > Mollusca > Cephalopoda > Octopoda > Octopodidae > Octopus > Octopus bimaculoides. Next base: position 56,156,833 of record NC_068996.1, read on the forward strand.
TTGATGAATTCGATGGATATTCATTAGATGCAACGATTCACAATGTCCTGTACCACTTACACAAAATAAATTTATTGGATGTACATCTGTAAACTCAGCAAAGAGGATAAATAAAATATTTGGAAACTCAGACACGTCTCAATGTGATTATTTTTATAAGCACTCAGCCTACCTGGCATTAAGAACAGCTAAAGAAGACAGGACCACAAACCATACCGAAATAGTAAGATTAATGTCTATTGTACAATATAATCACATTTCTTTTTATGAGATTAAAATGATCCATTTCAAACAGTTCTGTATCTCTCTTAGGTTGTGATGTCTTTTGTCTTCTAAATCTGAATACGTAAGTTGTATAGTTTCCAAGATTTCTATTATTGGTGCAATAAGCCCACTATTTCAGTCTTACAAAATCTTTGATATACTCAATTAGATATTTCATTTAATATTTTCTATTTGGGAAATAGATATTCTTGGCAGTAAAGTCATGTTGTGTTCTTCCATATTTAGTTGTTACTAATCGTCTCTAAACAGAACTTGTACTCCCTGCATCTTTATCTGTGCACATCTATATATAAACCTGTCATATATAATTCATAGGATATACCACCACCGCTACCACCACCATCATCATCTGATACATGTGAGTGTGTGCATGTCTGTGTAAGTGTGTGTGTATGTATATGAATCTTACCTTTACATATATATATATGTATACATATTTATGCATGAAAGCCACCGACCAGATTTGTGGGTGGTGTAAGGTCCCCTCCCAACCCAGAGTAACGTGGTGGTGGAACAAGGAGGTAGACAGGGCTATTAGACAAAAGAAACAGGCTTGGAAGGACTGGAAGAACGGTGGTAGCAGGGAATTGTACCAATGTGCCAGAAGGGAGGCTAGGCTACAGGTTTATTTAGCCAGAGGGGAAGCAGATAAGAAAAGATTTGCCAATGTTCTGCGCCATGAGGACCAAAGACTCGAGGTATTTCGTGTTG
>NC_068996.1:56160064-56160803 GCF_001194135.2 Octopus bimaculoides
CATAAAAGACACCATTTCGAGCGTGGCCGTTTTCGTGCGGGTGACACGTAAAAGCACCCACTACACTCTCTGAGTGGTTGGCGTTAGGAAGGGCATCCAGCTGTAGAAACTCTGCCAAATCAGACTGGAGCCTGGTGTTGCCATCCGGTTTCACCAGTCCTCAGTCAAATCGTCCAACCCATGCTAGCATGGAAAGCGGACGTTAAACGATGATGATGATGATGATGATGATATATATGTATATATACATATATTTTCTTTTAATTATTTTTCTATGAAGTTAATACAATGTAAGTTAGAAAAAATAATACAGGTTGATGGTTCGTACTTCTCCCTGGTATCTCTCAGGGGTAGGTAACCATCTCCAGGAAATTTACAGGAAAAAGGGGTTAATGGACAATGTTTCATGAAAACTATACTGCTTTTATATATACATGCATGAGGGAATGGGGCTGAAATGTTCCTGGTTTTGGGTAAAAGTAAATAGAGGAAGATTATTTAATTATGATGTTATTCAACAGCTTCCCCTCTCAGATTCATGCACTTATTGCAATGGTTCTTCAGTTTTCTAAGCCCTGTAAAAGAGCTTGGAAGGTTGGGCCTCCAGCCAGGCCTTTTGTGACACCCTTAAAACCACAAACTTTTCAGCACCCCCTTGTATATATATATATATAATATAATATAAATAATATATATATATATATACAAATTTTTATATATATACTATTTATATATATAT
>NC_068996.1:56160910-56161614 GCF_001194135.2 Octopus bimaculoides
ATATATATGCATATATACATTTATGTACATACATATGAATACACATATGCATATATGGGTACAGGACGTCATAAAACATAAACAACATGAAATACGAAATATAAAAGCATGGAATATGAACCTTTTTACCGAACAACGAAAGAAACAAATGGAAAACAAGACAAGTAACACAAAGAACGACCCTTCATCAGTTGTCAGCTGTTTTATCTACTCCACATTTCCAGCAATTACGATTAGGTGTGTCTTCAAGAAAACAGTTACTCCCACAAAGCAAAATAAAATTTGGGATTTGCAGAGGGTCAGAGTTGGTAACAAAAAACAGGACAATGAAAATAAACAGTGTGTATATGTATGTGTGCATGTGCATAAATGCACACACACATAAACACATACATACATACACAGAGAGCAGGTAGGAGGATGGACACTTGCAGGGTGGAGGTCAAGCAGATTCCATGATGCACAGGCCACCTTACACTTCCCAATCACCTGGTCCAGGAATTGAAATCACAATCTCATGATTGTGAGTGAAATGCCCTAACCTCTTGGTCATCTGCCCATCCCCACCCACAAACATAAACACATACATTCATACAGACATATATGCATGCATACACACATACCTTACTTATATATATATATGTGTGTTTATGTTTGTGTGTGTGTGTGTGTGTGTGTGTGTGTGTGTGTGTGTGTGTGTGTGT
>NC_068996.1:56161631-56165251 GCF_001194135.2 Octopus bimaculoides
TATGTGTGTTTATGTTTGTGTGTGTGTGTGTGTGTGTGTGTGTGTGTGTGTGTGTGTGTGTGTGATGGGCAGATGACCAAGAGGTTAGGGCATTTCACTCACAATCATGAGATTGTGATTTCAATTCCTGGACCAGGTGATTGGGAAGTGTAAGGTGGCCTGTGCATCATGGAATCTGCTTGACCTCCACCCTGCAAGTGTCCATCCTCCTACCTGCTCTCTGTGTATGTATGTATGTGTTTATGTGTGTATGCATTTATGCACATGCACACACACACATACACTCACACACACATACACACACACACACTCACACACACACACACACTCACACACACACACACTCATACACACACACACATTCACACACGCACACACACACACACACACACTCAAACACACACACACACACACTCACACTCACACACACACACACACACACACACACACACACACACACACACACACACACACACACACACACACACACACACACACATCAAATTCTTTTGGTAATTATCCTTCTCCAGTGCCACTTTGGACCTTTGAAATACGCTCCATCTCCATGGTTTGCAGGAAGGCATTATCCTACACAACTGTATTAATCCTGCCACTTTGTAAGAATTGGTAACAGTAATGCGTTATATTAACTCATTCTCTGACTAATGAAAAATAAATAATCCATGAGGACTTCTACATGGTCACTTGACTGGATAGAAACAGCAGCTTTATCTGCCTCAAATCCCATGTGGTTATCTTAAAAACATGAATTACCCACTGGATAGTATAGTCCTAGATACACAGAGTCTGAAAGACAAAACAAACCAAAGCAAAAAAAAAGAAAAGAATATATAACGTTCATTCTGGAGCACCTAAGAACATTGATCACTTGGAACATGGCTGACCTAAAGCTAAGCTGTAATAATAACAACAACCATAGAAAAAAGAAAAAAAAGAACAAGACATTTTCCATTCTGATATGGAATATTATCTCAAGTTCTTTGAATATTTCTATAGAAAAGTCTAGAACATGCTACAATATCATTTCTTTTCTCTTTCTGTTAAAACCCTGATCTTGTGTATCTAACAGCAATCAATATCAAAACTTGGGCATAATTCTAAAGCATGGATAAGGTCCTTCTTAAAGGGAGATTGCAAGAATGCAGAAGAAAGGAAAGGATTTTGTTTTCCATTTTTCTAGATTTATCAAAGAATGACCCCTCTTGGGGTTTGAAGATTTATGTGATGTGTAAATGCTTTTATTCTCAGTAAATGAGTAGCTTTTTAGAATGTCTGCTTCCCTGCCTTTGCATATTTATTTATACGTCTAGTATATATCATTCAAGATATGTATATATATGTATGTGTGAATGCGTGCATGTGTGTATATATATATCTATATATACATATATACATGCATATATATATATGTATATATATATATATATATATACATATGTCATATATATGTATATATAAGCAAATACACTTACATGTATACATCTCTCTCTCTCTCTCTCTCTGTATATATGTGTGTGTGTGTACACAGACATACACATATGTGTGTACCCCACCCCAAGATAAATAGATAGATAGATAGACAGACAGACAGACAGACAGTCAGACAGTCAGACAGACGGACAGACAGACGGACAGACAGACGGACAGACAGACGGACAGACAGACAGATAGATAGATAGATATAGATTTACAAATGCGTGCCTGAATAAAATTAACTATTGATAATCTATTGACCAGTTTTTGATATTATTAATCACTGGTTGAGACAGGGTACAAGTATGTCAAGTGATCTACTGAAGGAACGCCAGTGAACCAACCATAAGCTTAATTTACAAGATTCTATTGAACAAAACAATGTAAACATCATAACCACTCACTTTAACACATGCATATATATTTCTGTTTGCACTCACACACACACATACACACATGCACACACACATATACATACATACATACATACATACATACATACATACATACATACATATGTACATACGTACATACATACACATAATTGCAAGTGTGGGCACGTAGTTAAGAAGTTTGCTTCCCAGTCACATAGTTCTAAGTTCAGTCCCATTGCATAGCATATCAGGCAAGTAGCTTCCACTATATTCCTGGGTTAATCAAAACTTTCTGAGTGGGTTTGCTTGACAGAAACTAAAAGAAGTCCACTGTGTATATTTGTATATATACATGTGTGTGTGTGTGTGTGTGTGTGTGTGTGTGTGCGTGCTTTATTCTCTCTTTGCATTGAAGTGACTTGATAGTTTATTTTTATGCTCCAGTCATAATTAAATTTGGTTTTCATTAACCACATATTTTTACAGGAAGAAAAGAAAAAAATACATTAAAAGTGTAAAGATGAAATTAATTAAGGAAAAATCCCAGAACTTACCTTAGAAAGGAAATAAAGAAAGAGAAAAAGAAGTGACGTAGGAATTAAGCAGAAGATGGGGTGGGGGAAGTAAGTAATGGGTTGTACACGCCAGACCAAATGGCAGGTTTAGCTGAACCTTGTGGATATGATTGCAAAGGGATTGCTACAGAGAATGGCCAATGACACTTGCTGCAACAGCCACCAGACCTCATCGGGGGTTATTTTACAGAATGAGTCACAGTTATCTAGATTTTGTGGAGAAAATCAGCAGTGTGAGGTCTGAGGACACCTGAGGTTCCGACAGCAACCGGTGCAACCTGATAGAGGGCCAGTCAGGCTCCTGTACATATTTAGATTATGGGTAGTGATGCCTGGGTTTGTGGCTGAACCAGTAAGGTTAGAGCCAGATTAAGGATCTGCCTTTCTTGTAAAGAAAGAAGGTTATTCTGCTGGGGCACTTAACATCGGTATGGTCAGGACCTAATTATGTCATTCAGAGCAGTGTGTTCTGAGAACTGGCTCATGTTATGGCTGCAGGATAATAGATGCAGGGTGAATTCATTGAGTACCACCCCACAAAGACATTTGTGTGGCTCACACACTCAGAGTCCGAAGTGCTGGGACACTCATCATAACAGAGGAATTGGTAGTTGGGGAGAGCACCAAATTCCCCATAATGCAAGTGTTCTTCATTTCATGATATTCCGAGGAAACATATTGGGTCAAGGGGAAATATTACCATCAGTTGGAAATGAGTGAGGTGTGATGACAGAAAGGACATCCTGCTATAGAAAATCCACCTCAAATAATTCCATCCAAATCACACAAGAATGGAAAATTGGACTTTAAAATGATGATGATGCCGATGATGGTGATGATGATGATGATGATATATATATATATGCATATATGTATGTGTGTATATATATATGTGTGTGTGTGTGTGTGTGTGCATGTGCATATATATATATCATCATCATCATCATCATCATCGTTTAACGTCCGCTTTCCATGCTAGCATGGGTTGGACGATTTGACTGAGGACTGGTGAAACCGGATGGCAACACCAGGCTCCAGTCTAATTTGGCAGAGTTTCTACAGCTGGATGCCCTTCCTAACACCAACAACTCAGAGAGTGTAGTGGGTGCTTTTACGTGTCACCCGCACGAAAACGGCCACGCTCGAAATGGTGTCTTTTATGTGCGACCCGCACAAG
>NC_068996.1:56165604-56166204 GCF_001194135.2 Octopus bimaculoides
CAAAATGGTGCATCTCATGTGCCACCCGCACAAGAACCAGTCCAGGGGCACTGGCAACGATCTTACTTGGCTTGCCGGGTCTTCTCGCGCACAGCACATTTCCAAAGGTCTCTGTCAGTAGTCATCGCCTCGGTGAGGCCCAATGTACGAAGGTCTTGCCTCACCACCTCAGCCCAGGTCTTCCTGGGCCTACCTCTTCCACGGGTTCCCTCAACTGTTAGGGTGTGAGAGAGAGAGAGAGAAACAGACAGACAGACAAACAAACAGACACACACACAGACAGACAAACAGAGAGAGAGAGAAGAGGGGAGAAAAAGAGAGAGAAAGAAAGAGAGAGTTAACAAGAAAGAGATCAGGAACTGGTGTACATAAAATAGTATTCTTTTAATGTCAAGTTATATGTGAAAACAATTTAACATTAAAACTGCAGAATTAGTACTTTTAAGTAGAGTACAAGTTTATCAAACTTTAGCAAGGGAATGGTTGACTGTGACTTTGAAGTTTCAGATTTCCACCTTCACCAGACTGTACACACACACACACACACACACACACACACACACACACACACACACACACACACACACACACACACACACA
>NC_068996.1:56166848-56171321 GCF_001194135.2 Octopus bimaculoides
ATCATCATTGTCGTCGTTTAATGTCCGCTTTCCATGCTAGCATGGGTTGGATGATTTGACTGAGGACTGGTGAAACCAGATGGTTACACCAGGCTCCAATCTGATTTGGCAGAGTTTCTACAGATGGATGCCCTTCCTAACGCCAACCACTCTGAGAGTGTAGTGGGTGCTTTTACGTGTCACCGGCACGAAGACCAGTCAGGCGGTACTGGCAACGACCACGCTCAAAATGGTGTATTTTATGTGCCACCCGCACAAGAGCCAGTCCAGGGGCACTGGCAATGATCTCTCTCAAAAGCCCTTACACACATATATATATATATATACATATATATATATATATATATATATATGTATGTATGTATGTATTTACATACATGATGTACCTGCATACATCTACAGTTATATACAAATACATATGCATACAAATGCACACACATACACACACACAGAGACACATGCACACATAGATATAGATATTTATCCATGCATCCATGAGTAAACCTGTGTTTTTTTTTGTTTTGTTTTTGTTTTGTTTTCCACTCGTTCACCAGGCTGACCTTTTCCTAACTTCCAATATCTTGAGGGAAATCTCTTTATAGTGACTAATAGAATAAAATACTAATAAAACAAAAGATAATAACAAAAACAAAAACACCAGTTCAAAATATAAAAATGCCACTGCAATACAAAAATTACACACTCTTGCTACAAGAACATCCCTTTTACCATTTTCCATCACTAAAAAATAAAAAGGAAAAATACAAAGCAAAAAAAAAAAAATGCAATGTTTAAACAATGCCCAATGTTTTCCTTTGTTATCTTTCCTTCCTATTTGCTGTTACTGTTTATGAAATCCAATAACGATATTGATTAGATATCACCAGTAGACAATACTGTATTGGTCAATAATGAAAGAGCAATACTATACTGTAGACATTATTATTTATTATAATTATCACTTCTTTAGTATCTCTGAAGAATGGTTTAAAATCCTCCAATACTCCATTCCTGGCAATAACCACACTTGATTTAAACACAGTGGGTCTAACATTATTGGTATTGTTTATTTATTTATTTATTTATTATTATTATTATCTTTATTATTATTATTATTATTATTATTATTATTATTATTATTATTATTATTATTAAAAGGTGGCAAACTGGCAGAACTGTCAGCATGCTGGGAAAAATGTTTAGCGACATTTTGTCTGTCTTTATGTCCTAAATTCAATTCCACCAAGGTTGTGCTTTTAGTTGAAAGGATTATTATTATTATTAAAAGGTGATAAGACTTGCTGGCAGACTTGTTAGGATGCTGGGCAAAATGTTTAGCAGCATTTTATCCATCTATACATTTTGAGATCAAATTCTGCCAAGGATGACTTTCATCCTTTCGAGGTCAATATGAAATCTGTACCAGTTGCATACTGGGGTTGATATAATTGACTAGTTGATATAATGCGCCTTTAGTAGAAAGGATTATTATTATTACTATTATTGCCTTTGCGTAGCTTCTAATGCTGGAGATGTACTACGGTGCCAGCTGTTCACTACCAGTGAACTAAGGTAACACCCCTCTTATTTGTTGAGCACCTTCCGGAGTATTTGAGCGGTTCCAAACAGTGCTGTCTTCTGCAAGTGCTCCACCCTTATTGCAGCCCCTATTTGTTCCACATACTTCTCGAGATTTTTGCTCACAGTTCCCAGGGCTCCGACAATTATTGGTACTTCTACCACCTTTATCATTGACCACAATTGCTTAACCTCCCAAGCTAACCTGACACATCTATTGACTTTTCTTTCTTCCTTATCGCATACCTTGTTGTCAGCTGGGCATGATTTGCTTTCTTTCTCAGTTAATACCATGTCTGGTTTCCTATTTTCTATCTCATGGTCGCACTTTATGTTCATACCACTTTTTTGCTCTGTTAAGTGTATATTTGTTGCGAAGTGTCCAATGCTATATTATCACAACGTCTCTTATATCGTTTCTGGGTCAGTGGCGTACATTGACTGGTAATATGTCATACAGTTTCACCATTTTGTCCACAAATTCTGCACTTATTTTCTGATTTTTTGTCTATGCTGTATTTGATATAATTGGTTCTTAATGCTTGCTCTTGGGCAGCACAGATTAGAACCTTTGTTTCTGGTTTTAAATCACTTTCACTCATCCATAACCATCTTTTTTCTGTCTGTCTTATCTTCAACATCCCTATGAAATTGTCCATGCATTCTTTTCTTTATCCACCTATTTTCAGTTTCATTCGTTTTCAAAATGTACGGTGCTTTATCTTTGCAATCTTCCATCCGACACAAACCTGACCTTCTTACTTTCAATAATAGTGGTTCTGTGGCATCTTTTACATACCATGTTATGTTGTTTTCTTCTGCTGTAATGCTGTGTTCGCATCCAATAAGTCCTCTCCCCCCTCTTTTTCATGGTACATACAGTCTGTCTGTGTCACATTTTGAGCAGGATATTCCATATCTAGTCAGTAACTTCCATGTCTTTCTGTCTAAGCTGTTTAGTTCTTTTATTGTCCATGCGATTACCCCTGCTCCATATCTAAGTACTGAAACCACCCAGGTGTTCATAGCTTCAGTCTTATTCTATCCGTTTAATTTCAACTTAAGGATCAATCTCAGTCTGTGCAAGTACTCCTCCTTAAATTTTTCTGTCATTTCTTTCTCCATCAATTTACCCATTTCCAAAATCCCGAAGTACTTATAGCCTGTCTCTTATATCTGCTTCATAACCTCCCCCGATGATATCGCCAGCCCATCCATACATTTGATTTTGCTTCTCTTCAAGACTAAAACACCATACTTTCTCAGTTCATTCTCCATTCTGATATCAGCACTGAAAGCATATACACCGTATCAGCGAGGGAACTGACTTGGGCTTCATCTTTACCATGAAGTTTGAGGTCATCTATGAATGACAGATGGTTGACTTTTCTTGGCGGTTCTTGAATACATACCCAGCTTTTGCTTTCCTCAGAATCAGTGTTAGTGGTATCATGCACAGTACAAAGATCAGTGGGGACAGGCAGTCCCTTTGGAAGCTGCCTCTCCTGATATATCATCATCATTGTCGTCGTTGTTGTCATCGTCATCATCATCATCATCATCCTCAGTAGTAGTAGTAGTAGTAGTAGTAGTAATAGTACTTGTTGATTTGTGTGACACATGTGTATGAGTGACCACTCTTATTAATCTTGTTTACTTTCACCAGAGGACCATGTTCTGCTGTTTGACCCCTAAATGGAGGATGTGACAGGTAACATCTCATCTGGTCAGACTACATCAGGAAATAGTGGCAATTAAGTGCTAATTCTGTACTCACCAAAACTCTTGACCCTCCAAGTTAGAACCTCCAAGTTAGAACCTCCAAGTTAGAATTTAATATCTTGTTCAAAGTCAAATAAACAAGTGAGAGCCATGTTTTGCTGTTGATGTAACCACAAAAAGGGTGGCAAGCTGGTGGAATCGTCAGCATGCCAGGCTTAGCCTTTCCTCTCGACAGGCCTGATAAAACAGGCACTAGTTGAGTTCTGGGCTTAATATGAATAAACTCAGTATATCAACAGTGAGCTGAGGGGAGAAGGAAACCAGCAGAAGTCAATGTGGAACTACTGTTGTGTCTTTCTTAAGAAAAGTCATGAATCTTCAGAGTTTGGCATTGAGGTGATGGCTGACACAGTCATAAATAAGCATGGTGCACAAAGGTAGATGGATAGATAGGTAGATACATTTCTTTTATTAGCCACACAGGGCTCAACAAAGACGGGACGAATACAATGTAGAGCTTTTCTTTTTAGGAGGGGGAAGGAAGAGAAAAAAAAAAGTAGGGGTGGGTGTCGATCAAAAAGGATCGTAGGAAGGAAAAAAGGGGGGAGTTCGATCAAAAGGGACCGAGAGAAAAAAAAAAAAAGCGATCAATAGGGATCATGTATCACAGTAATGCTCTCATGTAAAAAGAGGGGAGGACAGTTTAGGTTTAGCCGTGGAAAGAAAAGCCTACGGAAAAGACCACGGTAACCTTGGTCAATATTGTCATTGCAGAAACTATAACAGTAAGTGACTCTCTTTTGCCTTTTTGTTTTTTGTCTGTATTCTTTTTACTCCTTTATAGGGTTATGCTCAAGGTGGCTCCGTCATTCACACGTGCCATCCTTGCTACATTCACCCATCTTTTTTTGAAGCATTCACTAGACAAGACTTCCCTTTCTACTCTCACCTTCCTCTTCAGGTGATACTTGAAGAAGTTGATGAGAGATTGCCCAGAGAGGAAAGTTTGTGTATCTAGACCTTTCAGACGCGTCCACCATACACATTCTTTCGCCATAGCCACAAGTACGATGAAAATAGCTCTTCCTTCCCGTTTAAAAGAAGGAGGCGCGACAATATTCACGATAGACTCGGCTGATAGACCGACTCGTCCCACACGCGATAGCAGTTGTT
>NC_068996.1:56171337-56174194 GCF_001194135.2 Octopus bimaculoides
CGGACAGGTCAGCCCCGTGTTTCTCGAGCCATGCCTGTAGAGCTTATCCCGAACGGGTAGAGCTTCTCGATAGCACTGCCAGGCCAGGGATCTCTGGAAGTTGTCCATAGGTCCCAGCCCAAAGGTCGTCTTAAACAGGCGGGTCAGGTATTCCTTGTCGACGCCCAGGTTCGCCCCGAGATCGTCGTCGTACCTTCCCTCCACTAATCCACTATAGAATGCGTTAGTTGTGATGCAGTCGCTCAAGGTTGACCCGGGTTGTTGGAGTTGCCGGAGAGCAACGCGACACTTGCGGTGCCATTCGCCCTTCCTCGGCCTCTTCTTGATCCACGACTGCACTTTGGTCATGGAGATGAGCTGCGGGAAAGCGCGCCGCACAAACGGCGACCACATCTGTTCACCGTTGTCTACGTAGAGCCGGAGATGTGGCAGTCTCAGCACGTGTCTGCGCAGATAGATAAATAGATAGATAGATAGATAGATAGATAGATAGATAGATAGATAGATAGATAGATAGATAGATAGATAGATAGATAGAGTTACACTTGACAAGCTTTTTTCAGTTTCTATCTACAATATCTACTCACAAATCTTTGGTTGGCCCAAGGCTATAGTGGAAGACACTTGCCCAGGGTACCACACAGTGGGACTGAACCAGGAACCATGTGGTTGGGAAGCAATCTTCTTCCAACACAACCACACCTATCACAATTTTTTAAAATTCCTGAAGGTAGAGTCTGAAACCCAAAGTAACAACTAATCATTTGTCTGCTTTATCAACAATTAGATGGTATCAAAGTTCATTAATGCTGTACCCTTTATATAAGAAGAGAGATGGAGGTTGTTTATTGTGATTTATCTAAGACATATTTGTTATTTTTGTGGGTGATGTCTTTGTAATTTTTTAATATGTTTTTTGTACTTCATCTATTATAATTTTAGTTTCTTTACTTATTTTTGCATCAAAAAATTATTATATCCATTAACTCATCTTTTATTTTGTATGTTTATTCCATCCAAAGAAAATAATTGCCAATCTGTGTTTCTATTTATCCATCATTAAATTTTCTCTATTTCTGCCTGTCTGATTCATCAGTCTGTCTCTCTGTCTCTTTATATGTATGTGTGTATGTATGTGTGTGTGTGTGTGTGTGTGTATCTATATATGTATGCATGCATGCATGTATGTATGCATGCATGCATGTATGTATGCATGAATGTATGTAACACACGCAACATACATAAACAAAGATGACTTTCGCTTACATATATACACCATACACATGCACACTGTTTGGTCACAGACACACACCACGTGAAAAAGCACACTTCGTTGAACTGCTACATACAACACACACACACACACACACACGTTACACGTGCACACACTTACACATGCATACACTTACACATGTACACACTCACACACATCAGAGTCACTAGCCCCCATTCACACACACACACTTACACACTAACATACCCCATTCTCACATACACACACACACACACACACACACACACACGCACACCTTCTTTTGGGATCACCAGCACTTTATTATCTCCCTTTCTTTCAACCACTTTTTCTTATTATTATCTCCCTTTCTTTCAAACTTTTTTTCTAATCATTCGCCATGCTGGACTGCTGAAATCTAGAAACTTTTTTCATCCTCTCTCTCTTTATTTTCTCTTCTTCCTTTCTGTTGAAGAGCATAGGCTCGAAACATAAAATGTTTTTCTTTTTCCCAAGCATTAAACTAATACACTTGTTTGTTGTTCATACATCTGTCTTTGTCTTTTGTTTTTCTATAAATTTCAACTGTGTAGATGTATGTATTGCATGCATGCATATTCATGTGTGTGTGTGTGTGTGTGTGTGTGTGTGTGTGTGTGCGCGTGTAGATAGATGAAAGGCAATTTAGAAATCAGAGCAATTTCTTTAGTTGGCACTTCTGTGAATACTGGCAAACAAAGTACATGGAAATGGAGACTTTTCTTTAAACAAAACTATTCCATACTAACTGAAATTCCAGTTAAAATTTATTAGTTGTGGAGTGTAATAGAGTAAGTCCAAGAATGGAGATGATGGCACTGAATTCATTCATTATTTTGATCATTTCAGCAATACAGGCCTCAGATGCATTATGAATATAAATGGTTGTGCATATATTGTCTGTGTTATTTATTACATATATATATATATATGTAGAAGGTAGAAAAGTAACACATGAGTTGATATGTACATGGAAACTAAGACAAGGTAGAAAATGCATGAAGTACATATTAGTACCGGTTTCTGTCTTTTAGACTTTTTCAACGAAGAGTAAAATAAGAAAAACAATTAAATTGGAGGAAAAAACTTAAGTGAAATGTTTTGTAGATATTTTCATAGTCTTTAAATAGGTAAATATTTCCATAGTCTTCAGATAATCTGTCTCTCTCTCTCTCTATTCCTTTGTGAATGCCTCGTTGGTAGGTAGGTAGGTAGTAGTAAATTTGAAGGAATAGTTTGGGTACATAGAATTGATGGCTTAAGTAGGAGCAGCCAAAGGAGGAGAAGAAGAACGAGGAGGAGGAGGAGGCTGAGAAGGAGAAGACATGTATGCATATTTGATTTAGGCATTGCAATAGTAATAACACGGTATAGAACTCAATATACATATGATTCTGAATGTTAAACAATGATGATATATAGTGGAGGTGATTGGCTTAGTGGTTAGGAAGTTTGGATTCATGATCATAAGATTGTGGTTTCGATTCTTGGACTGTGCACAGAAGCAAAACACTATACACACATACATGTGTGCACGTGCGCACGCACACACACACACACACACACACACACACACACACACACACA
>NC_068996.1:56174204-56177382 GCF_001194135.2 Octopus bimaculoides
ACACACACACACACACACACACACACACACACACACACACACACACACACAACTTATTAAGTAGAGATTTAGTGCGACTGTAATTTCAAAGTTTTACCCAAAATGGCTTGTCAGACAGTCATTAGGTATTATTTTCCAATGAAATATTCACACTGTCCATCTGTATTCAATGTGTCTTAATGTTACCAGTTTTGGGGTTTATTTTTGAAAACACTTACTTCCAACATATATAAAAATACTTATCACCATAACCACTATCAGAGAGTCTGGCCAGCTCCATGTCAAACTGTCCAACCCATGCCAGCATGGAAAGTGAACGTTGAACTATGATGATGATGATGATGATCGTTGTGATCATATCATCAACATCATTGTTTATCATCATTATAAGTCATCCTTTTCCTCCTCCTCTTCATCTACATTATCATCATCATCAAGAACAACAACAACAACAGCAACAGCAGCAACACGTTCATCATCATTGTAATATTCATCTTTTTCCATAGCAACATATCTCTAATAAGTTTGTTTCTGGAACTTGTCATCCATCTGTGATGTTCAAAGAGGTCTGAGATCTAATCTCACTGACTCTACTCATTACTCTCTCAATCTTCCAACAAACACTCATCATTGAATTCTCTACACATCACCAACTTTCAGTACACTTCAGTTGATGTCTTTAATATCAAGTCTCAGTCAAAGACTTCTTCAGTTCATTGCTTCACCATCTTTCAAGGTAATTGAATAGCATGTATGTATATGCATACATATATATATGTGTGTATGTGCATATATATATTTATCTATCTATCTATATATATATATATATGTATGTATGTGTGTATGCACATGTACGTGTACAGAGACAACCTCACACACACAACACACACACGTGCACACACACATGCGCACACACACGCACGCGCACGCACACACACACACACACGCACACACACACACACACACACACACATACATGTAGGTATATCCAGCAGACAATATATATTTCATTAACATGTAACATCACACTTCTTAAACAATGTTCATACATCAAACGGTTCCCACAGTTCTTTTACATATAAATGTATAAATACAAAAAAAAAGAAACCATCATTTGCACCGTGTAAACCAAGATCTCATTTGTTATGCACATACATACACATTTACACACACACACACACACACACACACACACACATCATTATCATCATCGTTTAACCTCCACTTTCCATGCTGGCATGGGTTGAACAATTTGACTGAGGACTGGCGAGCCAGATAGCTGCACCAGGCTCCAATCTGATCTGGCAGAATTTTTACAACTGGATGCCCTTCCTAATGCCAACCACTCCGAGAGTGTAGTGGGTGCTTTTATGTGCCACTGGCATGAGGGCCAGTCAGATGGTACTGGCAATGGCCATACTCAAAAGGTGTTTTTATGTGCTACCTGCACAAGTCCCAGGAAGGCAATACTGGTAACGATCACACTCAAATGGTGCTTTTTACATGCCACCAGCACGGGAGCCAGTCAATGACCCTGGCAACGATCATGCTTGGATGGTGCTCTTAGTGCACCACTAGCACAGATGCCAATCATGTGGTGCTATCATTGAATTTGATTTCGATTTCACTTGCCTCAATAGGTCTTTGCAAGCAGAGTTTAGTGTCCAATGAAGGAAAGGTATGCATAAGTGGGCTGGTATAGGCCACAGTTTATGGTCTCAGTTGGTTTGCTGGGTCTTCTCACATAAAGCATATTTCCAAAGGTCTCGGTCACTAGTCATTACCTCGGTGAGGCCTAATGTTCGAAGGTCGTGCCTCACCACCTCATCCCAGGTCTTCCTGGGTCTACCTCTTCCACAGGTTCCCTCAACCGCTAGGGTGTGGCACTTTTTCACACAGCTATCCTCATCCATTCTTGCCACATGTCCATACCAGCGCAATCGTCTCTTTTGCACACCACAACTGATGCTTCTTAGGTCTAACTTTTCTCTCAAGGTACTTACACTCTGTCTAGTATGCACACTGACATTACACATCCATCAGAGCATACTAGCTTCATTCCTTGTGAGCCTACGCATGTCCTCAGCAGTCACGGCCCATGTTTCACTGCCATGTAGCATAGCTGTTCGTACACATGCATCATACAGTCTGCCTTTTACTCTGAGCGAGAGGCCCTTTGTCACCAGCAGAGGTAAGAGCTCTTTGAACTTTGCCCAGGCTATTCTTATTCTAGCAGCTACACTTTCAGTGCACCCACCCCCACTACTGACTTGGTCACCTAGGTAACGGAAGCTATCAACTACTTCTAGTTTTTCTCCTTGGAATGTAACAGAAGCTGTTCTCTGCACATTTCCAGTGTTTATTGCTCCAAACATCTGCCACATACAAAAACTATCTTCCCAGTTAATGTTTCTTTGATATTGCTGCACCTCTTATATGTCCATAGCTTACACTGGGTACATCTTATAGAGTATCTACATATGCCTTTTCTACAGATCGAACAGGACCATCTACCTGAAGGGATTTTGTCTGCCTTCCTACTTATTAGGACTTTGGTTTTAGCTAGGTTGACTCTAAGGCCTTTCGATTCTAATCCTTGCTTCCACACCTAAAACTTCTCCTCTAGTTCTAATAGTGACTCATGTGTGTGTGTATGTCTATATATGAGTGTGTGTGTGTTATACATATTTTTTACTTGTTTTAATACACACACACGCACATATACATACATTATATACAATGGACAAATAGGTGTCCTCATCTTGTTTGTTGGTATCACAAAATTTCCACTGGTGTATTCTCCAGCCTTCATCAGGTATCCTGGTGGAATTTTGAACCCAACCCTTTATTTGACAATGTTCTCATTCCTAACATTTGTTGCTGATGTTATTTTTCTGTTGAAATACCTTAGGAATGAGAAAATTGTACCCCATTAGTCAAATAAAGGGTTGAGTTCAAAATTCCACCAGAACACCTGATGAAAGCTGGAGAATACATCAGTCGAAATGTTGTGATAACAACAAACAAGGTGAGGACGCCTATTTGTCCATTGTATATAATGTACATAATACATTATCCCCAAAATATAGAATAGTATCATATATGTATATGTGTATGTATATGTGTATCTCTCTCTCTCTCTCTCTCTCTCTCTCTCTCTCTCTCTCTCTCTCTCTCT
>NC_068996.1:56177871-56183149 GCF_001194135.2 Octopus bimaculoides
TATATATATATATATATATATATATATATATATATATATTTATACGTTCACTACAAGAGGTTTAATATGGTTTATAATTGCATGGTCCTAAATATACTCCAAAACTCCACCAGCATTTGTAGTGGAGCTTCTTTTAATTTAAAACAAAGATATTCTTCACATTTAAACTCACTTAAATATGAAAGGCATAGTAGATCTACTTTCCTTGTAGATCATATACATTACCTTAGGAAGAAGAACAGACCACATAACATAACTGGTCCATCATTGACTCAGGTTCCTCATACCAAAACCAAAATTCTTTGTGATGGTCATGTTTGAGAGAATTTATACAAATTCTATCAAACAACCCCACATAATTATTAGACAAGCAATATGTCCATAAATTTTTTAAATCATTTAAATTTTACCACAAGTCCAAGTGTGGTAAAGCAATTATCTCTGATTCTCTTGATACATAGTTTTGACACTAATGAGCTCATTTAATTAAGTCATTATATCTACATTATTATCATATCTTCTTTTGCTATTCAAATTGACAGTACCTTGGTAGATAAAGCAATTAAGGGTATGAAGATAGGAAAGCCTCCGGCCCATCAGGAATCACTGCAGAAATGCTTAAAATATCTGGTGGTGTGGGTTATAGTCTAGTCACCCATATAGTCAATCAGGTGATACATGAAGGAGTCATACCCAATGACTGATGTAGCAGCACCATAGTCAACTGGTACAAAAGTAAAAGGTGACACCTGAGATAGAAATAATTACAGAGGCATCAAATTGTTGGATCAGGTGATGAAAGTCATGGAGAGGGTCATAGCATAGGGAGAGAGTTAGTTTAGATGAGATGCAGTTTGGTTTTGTGCCAGAGTGAATAACCACTGATGCTATATTTCTGGTAAGACAGCTGCAGGAGAAATACCTAACCAAAGATAAACCTCTGTACCTGGCTTTCGTTGACATGGAGAAAGCCTTTGACAGGGTCCCCCGATCCCTTATCTGGTGGTCAATGAGGAAACTAGGGATAGATGAATGGTTAGTGAGAGCTGTGCGAGCCATGTACAGAGATGCTGTCAGTAAAGTGAGGGTTGGCAACGAGTACAGTGAAAAATTCCAGGTAGAGGTAGGGGTCCACCAAGGTTCAGTCCTCATCCCCCTCCTATTTATTATAGTCTTCCAGGCGATAACAGAGGAATTCAAGGCAGGATGCCCTTGGGAGCTCCTCTATGCTGATGACCTTGCACTAATTGCTGAATCACTATTAGAACTAGAGGAGAAGTTTCAGGTGTTGAAGCAAGGATTAGAATCGAAGGGCATTAGAGTCAACCTTGCTAAAACCAAAGTCCTAAGTAGGAAGGCAGACAAACCACAAATCTCTTCAGGTAGATGGCCCTACTCGATCTGTAGAAAAGGCATAGATAGAAACTCTATAAGATGTACCCAGTGCAAGCTATGGACACACAAGAGGTGCAGCAATATCAAAGAAACATTAACTGGGAAGATAGTTTTTGTGTGTGACAGATGCACAGGGGCAATAAACTCTGAAGATGTACAGAAAACAGATTCCATCACCTGCCTGGGGAAAAAAACTAGAAGTAGTTGATAGCTTCCGTTACCTACATGACCAAGTCAGTAGTGGTGGGTGGTTGCTCTGAGAGCTTAGTTTCTAGAATAAGAATAGCCCGGGCAAAATTCAGAGAGCTCCTACCTCAATTGGTAACAAAGGGTCTCTCACTCAGAGTGAAAAGTAGACTGCATGATGCAGTGAAACATGGGATGTGATGTGGTGTGCAAGAGAGACAACTGTGCTGGTATGGTCATGTGCTGCGTATGGATGAGGACAGCTGTGTGAAGAAGATTCACACCCTAACAGTGGAAGGAACTTGTGGAAGAAGGAGATCCAGGAAGACATTGTATGAGGTGGTGAAACATGACCTTTGAATGTTGGGCCTCACAGAGGCAATGACAAGTGACTGAGATCTTTGGAAATATGCTGTGATTGAGAAGACCCAGCAAGCCAAGTGAGATCGTAGCCATGGCCGAAGTTAGTGTGGCATATCTAGCCCATTTAAGTATACCCTTCAATCATTGAGCAACATGTTATGCATGAGAAGACCTGTTGAGCCAAGTGAAATCATAGTCATGGCCGGTGCCAGTGCTGCCTGACTGGCACTCCTGCCAATGGCACATAAAAAGCACCATTCAAGTGTGGCTGATGCCAGTGCCACCTAACTGGGTCCCCTGCTGGTAGCACATAAAAAGCACCTTCAAGCATGGTCGATGCCCATGCTGTCTGACTGGCTCTCATGCTGGTGGTATGTAAAAAGGACCCACTACACTCTCGGAGTGGTTGGTGTTAGGAAGGGCATCCAGCTGTAGAAACATTGTCATATCAGATTGGAGGATGGTGTAACTTTCTCGCTTGGCAGTCCTCAATCAAATCGTCCAACCCATGCCAACATGGAAAGCGGACGTTAAACGATGATGATGATGATGATATTTATACATCTCACTAGGCCTTCTCTTCTCCTGCTTATGGAGCTTTACACTGAGTCTATCATCATCGTTGTCGTCATCGTCATCGTTGATGTCGTCATCATCATCATTTAATGTCTGCTTTCCATCCTGGCATGGGTTAGATGGTTTGACTAGAATTGGTAAGCCAGAGAGCTACGCCAGGCTCCAATCCGATCTGGCAGAGTTTCTACAGCTAGATGCCCTTCCTAATGCTACCCACTCCACAGAGTGTAGTGGGTGCTTTTTACGTGCCACTGGCATGGGTGCTCTTATGTGCCAGTTATGTGACACTCGTATCAGCCACAACTATGATTTCACTTGATGAGTCTTGTCAGGCACAACACATTACCAAAGGCCCTGGTCATTTGTCATCACCTCCAAAATTAATCTAACTTACCAGATGTCTTCACTGATTTACTTATTTGATATCTATTACCCATTATGTCTATATCTGTTTCATCCCTGGACCCTAGAATTTCACTCTACTAGAACTTAATTAAAGACGTTTTTTTATTTTATATTTTCTAATTTTTTATTTTTTATTCATCTGTTTCCAACGAGCATACATTCTCACTAACGCTACAAATTTTTTAATTTTAATTTCAATTTTCAGCATCTATTTCTAGCACCATTGTAACCGTGTGAGTCCTAAATCTCCTCTCACCTCTAGTCATATCACCCTCATTGAAGTTGGAACTATAATTAGAGGAGAACTTCATTATCTTTTACAACCACTTTATTACCATCCTTTGTGTCACGCTGAATATCCCTGAGAACTACGTTAAGGGTACACGTGTCTGTGGAGTGCTCAGCCACTTGCACGTTAATTTCATGAGCAGGCTGTTCCATTGATCGGATCAACTGGAACCTTCTATGTCGTAAGCGACGGAGTGCCAACAACAACATATTATCATCCTAAACCTTTTCTGTCCATTCTTCCTATCCAATGATTCTGGCCAACCAAGAGATGAAGCTATCTTAAATCTGATATTTTTCATCCTTTATCTATCTGTCTGTGTGTATATATGCTCTAACCTTATTCTCCAAACATGCCCTCACTGCACAGATTAGTATATAAATCTACTCTCATATATCTACCATTCTCTCTTTCCTTTGCACTGTGATATATCATTTCTACTCAATCCTCATCCACTCTCTAAACAAAAATGAAACCATGGTAACTTCCATTACCTTTTGCCATGGATTATCATTGAATTTTCACCTATGGAACTGCTAATTGATCTCACTTATAAACTTTATTATTTATTCAATCATGGAACTACCTAATGAATATACTTTTCACTCTGTTCTTTCCTTCCTTTTTCAACAAACTGGACAGTACTAGTATCCTCGTTTGGAGATATTCTTCATTTTTATATTTTCTCACTCTTCTCTCTCTGGTGATGGAATATTTAGCTTATGAAATCCTTGCTCAATATCATGGGCCACCGGCTTGTCTATTCTCTAAGTGACTGTCTCTGTCTATATTCTATATTTACATTAAAAGTTTTTCAAATGAGGTCAAATGTTTTGATTTTTGATTTTCTATTTTAATATCATCTGTCTGTCTATTTGTCTGTCTGTCTGTGTCTGTATGTATGTGTGTGTGTGTGTGTGCATGTGTGTGTGCGTGTGTGTACGTATGCATGTGTGTGTATGTGTGTATGCATGTGTGTTTGTATGTATTTATGTTTGTATGTATCTATGTATGTTTGCATGAATGTGTGTATGCATGTAACTATTGCGTGTGTGAGTGTCGATGAATGGAAATTATCTGAATTTCTATAATGTGTCAGAGAATCCATTTTATGACCATCCAGCGGAGGATATGAATGGCAGCAGGCCCTAGAAAAGGTTAAGTGAGATGACTTATACGCAAAAGGTTAGATGATGTGCCTCGGATACGACTGCTCAACAAACGCACACAGATACATACATGCATACATTTCTATATAAATATGTGTGTGTGTGTGCGTGTTTGAGTGTGTGTGTGTATGAGTGTGTGTGTATGAGTGTGTGTGTATGTGTCTGGTTATGAATATATATATATATATATATATCATCATCATCATCACCATCATCATCATTGTCGTTTAATGGCCACTTTCCATGCTAGCATGGGTTGGACGGTTTGACTGAAGACTGGCAAGCCAGGAGGGTGCACCAGGCTCCAATCTGACCTGGCTAGGTTTCTATAGCTGGATGCCCTTCCCAATGCCAACCACTCTGAAAATGTAGTGGGTGCCTTTTACATATCACTAGCATGGGAGCCAGCCAGTCAGGTGGTGCTAGCATTGGCCATGCTCAAATGGTGCTTTTTATGTGCTACCAGCACGGATGCCAGTCACACAGTACTAGCACCAGCCATGCTCGAATGGTGCTCTTTATATGCTGTGTGTATAATGTGTATATATATGCGACACATGAAATCTTTCGAGCGAGATCGTTGCCGGTGCCCCTGAGCTGGCTCTTCTGCGGGTGACACATGAGGTTTTTCGAGCGAGATCGTTGCCAGTGCCCCTGGACTGGCTCTTGTGCGGGTGACACATGAAATTTCTTCGAGCAAGATCGTTGCCGGTGCCCCTGAACTGACTCTTGCGTGGGGCCGTCGTAGGATTTTCAAGCGAGATCGTTGCCAGTGCCCCTGGACTGGCTCATGTGTGGGCGACACATGAAATCTTTCGAGCGGGATCGTTGCCAGTGCCCCTGGACTGGCTCATGTGCGGGCGACACATGAAATCTTTCGAGCGGGATCGTTGCC
>NC_068996.1:56183545-56184003 GCF_001194135.2 Octopus bimaculoides
GCGAGATCGTTGCCAGTGCCCCTGGACTGGCTCATGTGTGGGCGACACATGAAATCTTTCGAGCGGGATCGTTGCCAGTGCCCCTGGACTGGCTCATGTGCGGGCGACACATGAAATCTTTCGAGCGGGATCGTTGCCGGTGCCCCTGAGCTGGCTCTTCTGCGGGTGACACACAAGGTTTTTCGAGCGAGATCGTTGCCGGTGCCCTGGACTGGCTCTTGTGCGGGTGACACATGAAATTTCTTCGAGCAAGATCGTTGCCGGTGCCCCTGAACTGACTCTTGCGTGGGGCCGTCGTAGGATTTTCAAGCGAGATCGTTGCCAGTGCCCCTGGACTGGCTCATGTGTGGGCGACACATGAAATCTTTCCAGCGGGATCGTTGCCAGTGCCCCTGGACTGGCTCATGTGCGGGTGACATATGAAATCTTTCGAGCGAGATCGTTGCCGGTGCCCCTGA
>NC_068996.1:56186796-56189554 GCF_001194135.2 Octopus bimaculoides
TATATATATATATATATATATATATATATATATATATATATATGTAAAATCAAAATAAGCAACTGTATATCAAGTAGTGATGCAGTACGACTGTTTCAAGTGGCTCCATTTAACTGAACAATGCAACCATCACATCAATTTAAACGCAGGGCTATCCTCAACTGCATAAATAAATAGAATTTGTATTTGCATCTTACACCTTTAACTGGTAATTAACATCTTCATTTGGGGTCTTCCTCTACCCAGCCTCCTTTATAGACAATCACTTATACATCTCCTAAAATCCCGACAATATTTTTGACCATACCCAACTATTAACCCACTCCTGCCGACCATTCTAAACAGACACTGTCCTCTAGCCTTAGATTTGGTAGTTGATAAAAAAAAGACTAATAAATGAAAAATGAACCATAATCATTTACAAGCTATGACCCTTACAAACTTCATACAATTCTTAGAAGTGTAGTATATTCTGAGCTACAGTAGTAGCAACATGGACTCTTTCCCTCTTCTTGCTCTATTAGAGAATTTGAGTAAAATTATATTAATGTGTCCAACTGATTAAAAATTCTATTTATTTATGCAGCTGAGGAAAGCCCTGCATTTAAATTGATGTAATGATTGCATTGTTCAATTAAATGGAGCCACTTGAAACAGTCATACTTCATCACCTCTTGATATCCTGTTGCTTATTTTGATTATATTCACCTTACTTTGAGTTGCACGGATAATACTGCTCTGACTTGGTGCTTCAACTTAAGTACCTAACTCAACTGAATCTCAATTATATACATACATATATATACAAATATACATACATACATATATATATATATATATATATATATAAATAATAAATGGAGCAAAACACATATAAACAATGAGTTCCTTTAATTCCTACATATGTTTCAAAATATATGTGTACTCTACTCCAAAGAAGTGAGAGGTGCTGGAATTGCACATATATTCATCATCAAGGAACCAACATACAAAAGCAAGACATATGCTAAATGTTAAGGTTACGTGCGAGTTATAACGTTATATAGCTAAGTAAACGACTGTTAGAAACAAGGACGCTAGTTTACAGGGAGCTGTTTAGGGAGAGAGGCTATGAATGCTATACTAAAAGTTTAAATTAAAAGAAGACATAATGAACCGCAGTAAAATTCAAAAAACTAAAGTTCATAATAATGGTAAACTAAAAACGAGAGAAGGAGGAAGGGAGAGAATCCAATGATTCATTATATACTATTATTTCTCCTTATGTAAACAAATTAATATACTGAGGTAAACCTCAGTATATTATAACAGACAATAAAAATATAAACACTAAAAATGTAAATCATGAAAGCAGACCCAAAATAAAGTAAATAAGTAAAAGCAATAAATTAAACTTTAGAATACTTACAGAATACCTGAGCAACAAAAACTGAACAACACAAAGAAAAATATCAAAGAAAATATGAAGAAGTTTTCGGAATAGGAAACTATAGAGGAGAAAATACTGACAACCTAAATGGTTAAATAAAGAATTAAAATTGATAGATTGCACTATGGACCACTGACTGTAACTCTTAAGAATATAAAAAAATGATAAACTAGCTACAACAAACTCCCTCCGGCAAATCTGGCTATCACAAACTTAATGAAAACAATCACAAAGATCAATATCACCTAGTTAAGCGAATTTATATGCAGCAGAGACTATACTTATGAAGGAGAATGGGCTCCCTTTCAATTTTTGTGATACAGAGATATTAAAACACAAGCAAACAACATAGAAGACAAACACACAGGAAAAGATAGATATAAAAGAATGGAACTCTCAAGTCTATTGAAATCAATAAGAAATTGCCACAAATCAAGAAAATTGAAAGAGAGAGGACAAAAACAGATGAAAAGTGTCTGAAATCAAATAATGCCTAAATTTAAAAAAAAAACTCTAAATCACAAAGAATTCATCATTACAAAAAAAGACTACCATTCTGTGTACAAAACCATCAGTTTGACTCCTAAATCAAATGATTTCATAAAGAATTTTGTAAAAATATAACAGAAATCAATGTAGCATCAACAAAATGGGAGTAGAATTCTGTAGAATGGACAACAAAAGTATCACTACAAAATTGATTGCTCAAAACCAATGTTGGAGGCCATAACAAGATTGCTTAAAGGAAGGAAAATGACTCAAGTTATCAAGGTATCTTTAAAATATTCCAGTTACAGTTCCAAGTTTTCAGAATATTCAGTTATGTGGGATACACATTATTGTTAGAATTAATCAATTGTACTTATGCCATTGTTGGTATGGAAGTCCACTGCCATCTCAACTCAAACTAAACTCTGCTTATTTAGTTCAAACGTAAAATCTATGCTTTTGTATGGCTTTGAAACATGGAGAGCCACCTGCAGCAACTACAAGAAGATCCAAACCTTCATCAACAAATGTCTCCGGCAGATCCTCCATCTGAAGTGGTTCGCCAGAGTGCCAAACACTGACCTGTGTGAAAGGGCCTGTGGGAAAGGGCAAATCAGGAGCCCATACATGTTCAGATTAGGCAAAGGAAATGGAGGTGGAAAGAACCCTCAAATGTGACACGACAAGCACTTGACTGGAACCCGCAGGAGAAGTACTTGTCAATCATCTAACCAATGCCAGCATGGAAACTGGATGCTAAATGATGATGACGATGATGATACACATACAGAAAAATACGTCAGTATGTATATATATATATATATATATATATATATATAT
>NC_068996.1:56189857-56191548 GCF_001194135.2 Octopus bimaculoides
TTTGAAACGCCGGTGTTAAAATGGGGGTAGCTGATGAAGGAAAATGTTCTCTATGTGGCTTGTGTGTTTTCTGTACTCTGGTTATTATTATTTTTTGTCTACGTTTTGTTTGCAATGTCCTGTACCCAGATATGCACCTATATATACAGGTAGACGTAGGTATGCACATACCTGTATGTATATATGCATATACTCATTTATTATTTGTTTTATATATATATATATATATATATATATATATATATATATTTCCATTAACATGTCCAGTTAATAGCTTTGTAGCAGTGATACAAAACTAAAGTACTAGGTAACTGGTCAGACATCATGACTGAATCACAATAGTTTAACATAATTTGTCTATTAAAGAGCCAATCAGCTTCGAGCATGATTTAATCTTCTAGAATATTCTTCTTGCACCCCATAAAAAGCTGCTTTGTCACTAAACCCATTGCAGTATGTTGAAATGTGGCTGAGCGATAAGTGTCTCCACTGCTGCCAGTAGACAGTTCCAGACATTTCCTCATATAGCCAATGCAGTTTGTCTTTAAATGCAACAATAAATACTTCAGTTAAACATTCATGGGTTTTACTTCAATTATTCATGCAGCCAACGAAATATATCTTCACTCACTAACTCAACAATCACAAATTCTGAACTCACAACACATTATTTGGCAAACTTTGGTCCATTTTTTTTAATGCTCATTGTATTGAAACACACACAGATATACACACACATACACACTTATGTATGAATGCATGTATGTCTATATCTATGCATGTCTTTATATATATGTGTGTGTGTGTGTGTTTTGTGTATTTGTATATATATACATATATACATATACATATGTGTGGAGAGAGAGATGGAGTGAGAGAGTGAGAAATTATTTGATGTAGTCACTTGACCTGTTCAACGGTAGCAACCAAATTTTCACTTTCAACTAAAACTCCTTCCTGTCTTATAATAGTGAATAGTGCAAAGCCACGTGTTTTTAAAAACCTATTGAAGGGATGGCCACAGCTACAATATTGATTGAACAAATGCTTCGATCGACTACCTCTTTTGATGAAGACGTGTCTGCTCAAACAGAACCAGCCGATTACTGTTCAGCAACAACAACAACAACAATACCATCAATCACAGGGAAAATTTGATAAAAAGGAGAATGAAGAGACAGGGAGAGGGGTGGAAAACTAGAGAGAGGGGAAAGCTAGAGAGAGAGGGAGAGACACAGAGTGAGAAAGGAGAGAAGGTGATATGTGTGACAATGTGTGAAAGGAAATAGAACAGAATACGGGACACATATATATATATTTTTTGTGATGTCCTGTACCCATATATGCTTGTATGTATACATATAAATGTCGGTATGTACATATATGTATGGATACATTCATATAATTATATATTATTTATGTTAGATATATATACATATGTATATATGGAGAGTGAGAGAGAGAGAAAGAGAATGAAAGTAATATGGAGACAAATGAGAGCAAAAATAGAAGTACAACATGAAAATAACATCTGAGTCAGCATTAGATATTCTTCTGTTCTTCCATCAAGTGATATCACCTTTCTCATTCAAATATCACAAACCCATACTCTGCTATCATGAGAAATATCAATCATATTGTAAAGCCATCCTGCATACAAACACACACACACACACACACACACACACACA
>NC_068996.1:56191656-56194110 GCF_001194135.2 Octopus bimaculoides
TATATATATATATATATATATATGTAGCATCATCATCATTTAACATCCACCTTCCATGCTGGTATGGGTTGGATAGTTTGACAGGAGCCGGCCAGGCAGGAACCCGCACCAGACTTCTGTGTGTTTTGACAGGGTTTTTATGGTTGGATGCCCTTCCTAACACCAGCCACAAAGCAGGGTGGACTTAGTGCTTTTTATGTGGTGCCAGCACAGATGAGGTCAGGTTTGACAAGGTTTTTACAGCTGGATGCTTTTTAAGTGGCACCTGCACTAACAGGGTCACCAAGTAACCTGCAAGAGAAAAATCTTTTGAGAAGAGATGGGGCATTGAAGGAGGTGATCTTGTGTTGGATGATGAAAGGTTATAGTGAGACAGAGAGACAGAAACGAGTATCTTGATGTAGAGGAGGTACAGAGTTACCTGGCCAAAGAGAGAGAGAGAGAGAGAGAGTGAGAGCGATCAAGAATGAGAAGAGAAACAGGTGTGCTGCTGTAAAAGACATACATGGTTACCCAGCTTGAGGGAAGAGCAGAAGAAGGAGAAGGAGAGAGAAAGAGAGAGTGAGAAAAAACAAGAGTACAAGAGAGAGCAGGAGAGAGATGGTGGCAAAGTGCTGGGCATACTGACAAGGGACAGGGAT
This sequence comes from Octopus bimaculoides, assembly GCF_001194135.2. Lineage (NCBI taxonomy): Eukaryota > Metazoa > Mollusca > Cephalopoda > Octopoda > Octopodidae > Octopus > Octopus bimaculoides. The sequence continues at coordinate 56,192,298 of NC_068996.1, forward strand.
CAGAATATAAATGGGATGGTCAAGTAAAAGAAGAGAGATAAATGGTGGCAAGTACCTGGGCAAACCCTTGAAGTACAGGACATTGTCGAAGAAACAGGAGCAGAGAGTGGTGAAAACTTTGGTATATAGAAGGGGATGGCTACCAGATAGCAATGATACAGTGGGACAGGGTTGTGAGGACAGGATTGGGGAGTGAGAGGTAAGCGTAGTGTATGAAAGAGGATATGTGAAGAAGAGATGTAGTTTGGTTTGTTGGGGTTAGGGTGTGTGTGGTTTATTGGCATATATCTATGTATGTTTGTATCTATATATATGAATATGCAGATACACACACACATACGTATATGATATCACAGCTGACGCCTTTGTTCTGATCATCTTTGTATCCAGTTTGTTGATCAGGAATGTAAAATTTGAATAACAAGATGTCAGCCACCATAAATAATTCCCACATTAATTACTGTTTTAAATGATATGGCTGTGTGATTAGGAAGTCCACTTGGCAACCATGAGGTGTCCATTTTAATCCCACTGCAAGGCAACTCAGGTAATTATCTATTTTTATAACTCAATGCCTTTTGGGTTTGATTGGTGTAAAATGCATGGATGTCCATCATTTGTGTGTGTGTGTGTGTGTGTGTGTGCATGTATATACTCTTTTACTTGTTTCAGTCATTTGACTGTGGCCATGCTGGAGCACCACTTTAGTCGAACAAATCAACTCCAGGACTTATTCTTTGTAAATCTAGTACTTATTCTTTCGGTCTCTTTTGCCAAACCACTAATTTATGAGGACATAAACACATCAACCTACTGAGGTTGACTTTGGCTTTCATCTTTTCGGGGTTGATTAAATAAGTACCAGTTACACACTGGGGTCGATGTAATCAGCTAGCCTCCTCCCTCAAATTTCAGGCCTTGTGTCTATAATACAAAGAATTATTATTATTTACAACAGTTCTACTGAATCCTGAATGAGTTAGTTTTCTCTTAGAAACCAGCAAAACTCTCACAGAGCCAAATCAAACTGTTTTAAATAATAACATATATGACTTCTCCTAAATGTGTTGAGTGCCTTTTTCTTTTGCTTGTCCACTCACCTGTATGGACGCATGCATGAGCACACACACACACACACACACACACACACACACACACACACACACACACACACACACACACACACACACACACACACACACACACACACACACACACACACACACACACATATAATCATTTATTCCTTTATATATTTCAGCCAAGTGACTGTAGTCATGCTGGAGTACCTCCATGAACTTGTATCCTTTCCACAGCTCTCTTCTGTAATCTTACTAGCAATTAATATGCACGTACCTGTTGTCAGGAATGTATTTCATATTTAAATCAGTCTACCCATCTGTGTTCCACTGCTAAATTTAATGGCTATTTAAACAATGTGTCCATGGATGGTAAGTGGGTTGTATGTGGTGCTGAGGAAAGAGCAACAACTTCTGAAATATGTATATACACACATTACTATTATTTTCTACCTTTGTTTACATAGACATATTCATAAACAAAGCATAAATTTCAGTGCTGGCTCTAAATTCTAAAGAAGATCTATAGAGATAAATTAAAAAATGAGAACATTGCGCAGCTAACACAAAAGTAACCTACAAAACTGGTTTAGTGTATATTATGGTCGCAAAATGAAATACTAGCAATTAATATATATGATACACATATTAATCTACACAAACACACACACAAACAAACAAAAACACACACTCATGCACACACACACACACACACACACACACACACACACACA
>NC_068996.1:56194928-56199092 GCF_001194135.2 Octopus bimaculoides
ATATATATATATATATATATATATATATACACACACACACACACACATGCATATACGGGTACAGGATGTCACCAACAGTAAACAACATGAAATATGAAAGCAAATGAGTTCAATATGCAAACAACGAGAGAAACAAATGGAAAACAGGACAAGTAGCGCAAAGAACGACCCTTCATCAGTTGTTGGCTATCTATCTACTCCTCATTTCATTCATTGAACGACAATATGAGTCTTCAAAGACAGTTGCTCCTGTAAGTACCAAATTGAAATTTCGTATTTATGGAGGGCTAAAGTTGGGAACAAAAACAGGATAGTGGAATCATACAAGGAAACTGAATGGAAAGAAACATGGAGGGTTGTTAGACCAGAATGAGGGTAAAACAGCAAACACTGGAGAAATATTTTCTTTGATAAGAGAAAAGCTAGAATAGAGAGATAGGATATATTCAGTCCTTAGGACACTCCTGAAAGAAAAGAAAGATGATCACGTGAGGAAAAGAAAGATGGACGATGGTCATGTGTGAACAACGAGAGAGAACAGGAGAAAGGGAGAGAAAGAGAGAGAGAGAGAGAGAGAGAGAGAGAGAGAGAGAGAGAGAGAGAGAGAGAGAGAGAGAGAGAGAGAGAGAGAGAGAGAGAGAGAAAACGGTGAAGGGGAGATAAAAGGGAATTAGAGAAAGGATGAGATACACACACACACACACATATATATTTATATAGTAGTAACAGTAGCATATATGTATAAATTTAATCAGGAGATGTGTAAACCTCATGAAGGGATGGTTGCATCCAAGGAAATACTGGTTCAATACCTAGTATTTGGGGGAATGAAATTCCCTTAAAACAATAGGTATATCTTGAGCATATAGTTTATATCCATTAAAAAGAAGAAAAGAAAATGGAGATTAGGAAGTTAACAAATATTTATTATTAACAACAAATTGGTCATCTTCGCTTCTTACATCTGTTTCAATTAATACTCAATAATTTAATTATAAATCTGTATATTAAATTTACATTTATGTGACATAAGCATAATTTTATCAGAGGCAAAAAACGATGTACCTTTGGATGTTATATGTAGACCTATCAATTCACTTCAGCAGACTCATATATGTATGTGTGTGTGTGTGTGTGTGTGTGTGTGTGTGTGTATTTATATATAGATAGAAGACAGATAGGTAGATAGATAATTACGTGCACATGATCTGCATGCTTTGTGTATCGGTGTCTATGTGTGTATGCATGTGTGTGTGTGCATGTGTATGTGTGTGTGTGTGTGTGCATGCACATTCATGTGTATGTTTCTGTTGTTGAAGTAAAAAAATAAATCTCTTGAATGTAAGATTAAAAAAAACATATTAATGAGGTTTTTTAAAAAAAGGAGATAAATACCATAGAAATGAAATGAATAAAATTCTTTTAAAGTCTGAAACATTATAAAAGGCAATCATTAGTGTTCCTGTGGGAAATCTACGTATTGGGAAGAGGCGTGGGAAAGGAGGAGAGGGAGCAGAAATGCAAACCTGGTATGAGTCAAAACAACACATGTACAGAAGACATCTCACACACAAGAACACACTGATGTATGTATGCACGCATGCATGCACGCATCTATGTATGTATATATGTATGTTTGAATGTATGTATGTGTGTGTGTTTGTGTGTGTGTCTGCATGTGAGCATGTGTATGTACGTGTGTGTGTGATTTCCACTGTGTGTGTGTGTGTGTGTGTTTGTGCATGTATGTATGTATATAAATGGATGTATATGTGAGTGTGTGTGTGTGTGTTTACACATACACATATATATACACTGAAACACATACACATGTTGAAACGTAAACAAGTTCAGGTCTCATTACTGTACACAAACACAAAGGAGGACCTGAATGAGTTTTGATGCAAACTGCTGTAAACTCAGAAACACCTTTCCTCTGCCATTTGTATTCTGTATAAGTTGACCCTATTAATTAGGTCCATACAGGTTAATGTTAATATTAATATAAATGTCTATATATTTATAAATAAAAATTCATCATCTGAAAATTTCCACCTTTTGCTTTCTCTCATTTTGCAGGTATACATATAATATACATAATTTGTATTTCAAGTATTTAATATATTTAATATCTTTGATGTGTGTAATTTGTTCATCATCATAATTGCTTTTATATCTGCTCAACCTGATCCCTCTTAGAACCTTTCTTTACTTTGTGTGGAATTGATCCCTTGTAAAAGACATCAGAGTCTAAGTTTGAATCTTTTGAGCACCACTAAATGCCTTCTATACTGAGAATCTCTGCATCTCATCTGTGAGTTATATGCATATATATGTATGTATGCATGTATGTATATATACACATATGCACATATACATGTGTGTGTATACATACACACAAATAAATATAAATACATACATCTATATAACTGATCTCACCTGTGCCGGTGCCATGTAAAAAGTTCTGAGTACACTCTGTTGGGAGGTTGATGTTAGGAAGGGCGTTTCAGCCATAAAATCCTTGCCAAAACAGACACAAAAGGAGCCTGGTGTAGTCTTCTAGCTGGCTGGTTCCTGTCAAACCATGTGACCATGGAAGATGGATATTAAGTGATGATGATGATGGTGATGATGATGATGACAATGATGACGACAACATGTATTACAAGCACTCACACTCTCACTCTCTTCCACACTCACTCGTTCTCAATCACTTTCTTACTCTCTCCCTCTGACTGGAATTACCATGTATCCTTTCTACAGCAAAAGACACCTGTCTCTCTGTTACACTCCAGCCTCTCATCACCCGACACAAGACAACCTTCCCCCATTCATGTCCTCCCCCTCTTAAAAGATTCCTTGTCTTACAAGTTACGTGGTGACCCTGCCAGTGCTGGTGCTGTGTAAAAACACATCCAGTCCACACTGTAAAGTGGTTGGCATTTAGAAGGGTATCCAGCTGTAAAACCCAGGCTAAAACAGACCTTGCTGGTGCTGTTACCATGTTAAAAGCACCAAGTCCACTCTGTAAGGTGGTTGGCATTAGGAACGACATCCAGCTGTAAAAACCATATCAAAACAGACATTGAAGCCTGGTGCAGTCTTCTGGCTTCTTAGCTATTGTCAAATCATCCAACCGATGCTGGCATGGAAAACGTGTTAAATGATGGTAGTGGTGATGATGATGATGATAATTCCACTGCATTGAGTGGTAGGGTTTTGGTTCAGGAGTTGCAGGGGTTTTGAAGAGTGTGGAACCACTTCTTAGCTGCTTTGGTTCTCAGGTCTACTCTAATAATGCCTGTCGGGGTCCCAGCAATGGGTTAACTTTGTATATGAGCAAGAAGATGTAGAAAAACTCAGGTTGGTGTCCAAAGGTGCTGTAAGCCCACTGGGAAGGAAGGACCCTTGACCATTATCAAAGCATCCTGCTAGGTTAACTTGTTAACTTGCATATAAAATCTACGATACTGGATGTTTATTAGAAAGCAACTGAATCACACATCAACCTTTCCTGCTTTCGTTTTGATATTTTCAAATGTCATATGTATAATAATGCATGCGAAAATGGTGAGTTCCAACATTCTGGTTGATACACCATTATTCATTTTTATATATCTTTATTTTTATTTATACGTCATTAACAGAGATTGATATGTGTGAATATTGGAACCAAACAATGTTCACAATTATTATTGAAATGTTTAAGAATGGCAAGTGATAAAGAAGAACACATTGGAGTATATGAACACAGACAATATGTATGACTGTAGATGCTTTTACTTGTTTCAGTCATTTGGCTGTGACCATGCTGGAGCACCACTTTTAGTTGAGAAAATTGACCCCAGGACTTAGTCTTTGTAAGCCTAGTACTTATTCTATCGGCCCCTTTTGCTAAACCACTAAGTTATGGGGACGTAAACACACCAGAATTGGTTGTCAAGCGATGGTGGGGGGACAACCACAGACACACACACACACACACACACACATATATACGATGGGCTTCTTTCAGTTTCCCTCAACCAAATCCACTCATAAGGCTTTGGCTGGCCTGAGGCTATAGTAGAAGACACATGCCCAAGGTGCCAAGCAGTGGGACTGAACTTGGAAGCATTTAATAGAAAAAATGTACATATGTATACTTATAAAAAAATTCTGACT
>NC_068996.1:56201128-56202710 GCF_001194135.2 Octopus bimaculoides
TATATATATATATATATATATATATGTATATATGTATATAGGTATATATGTATATATATATATATGTATATGTGTGTGTGTGTGTGTATACATATCATCATCTTCATCATCATCGTCATCATCGTTTAATGTCTGCTTTTAATGCTAGCATGGGTTGGATGGTTTGACTGAGGACTGTCAAGCCAGAAGGCTGCACCATGCTCCAATCTAATCTGGCATGGTTTCTACAGCTGGATGCCCTTCCTAATGCCAACCACTAGTGTAATGGGTGCTTTTTACATGCCACTATCATGGGAGCCAGACAGGCAGTAATGGCATTGACCACATGCAAATGGTGCTTTTTATGTGCCATCGACACAGACGCCAATCAGGCAGTACTGGCAATGGCCATGACAACGATTTTACTTGATTGAACAGGTCTTCTCAAGCACAGTATATTGCTCGATGGTTGAAGGGTACTCTTAAATGGGCTGGTTATGACACTGACCTAGGCTATGGCTACGATCTCACTTGGCTTGCCAGGTCTTCTTAAGCACAGCATATCTCCAAAGGTCCTGGCTAACTAAAGTCTTAGTAGATTTGTTAGACAGAAACTGAAAGAAGCCTGTCATATGTGTGTGTCTTGTGCCTGTGTTTGTACCCCACCACCATTGATAACTGGTGTTGAAACAAGTCCTGCACCCCTCTTATTCCAGGCAAGTCGCCCTGGGAGTTCCTCTATGCTGATGACCTTGCTCTAATAGCTGAGTCACTAGCAGAGGAGAAGTTTCAGGTGTGGAGGCAAGGTCTAGAATCAAAGTCCTAGTAAGTAGGAACACAGACAAGCTATAAATCCCTTCTGGTAGATGGCCCTGCTCGAGCTGTAGAAAAGATGTAGGTGGAAGCTCCATAAGATGTACCTAGTGTAAGCTATAGACACATAAGTGGTGCAACAACATCAAAGGAAGATAGTTTACATGTGTGGCAGATGCACAAGGGCAATGAACACCAAAGATGTACAGAAAACAGATTCTAGCACTTGCCAGGGGAAAAAGCTAGAAGTAGTTGATAGCTTCTGCTAGCTAGGTGACCAAGTCTGTAGTGGGGGTGGATGCTCTGAGAATGTAGCTGCTGGAATAAGAATAGTCTGGGCAAAGTTCAGAGAGCTCTTACCTCTGCTGGTGACAAAGGGTCTCTCGCTCAGAGTGAAAAGTAGACTGTATGATGCATGTGTGCGAACAGCCATGCTACACAGCGCTAAAATGTGGACTGTGACTGCTGAGGACATGTGTTGGCTTGAGAGAAGTGAAGCTGGTGTGCTCCACTGGATGTGCCGATGGCACATAAAAAGCACCATTTGCATGTGGTCAATGCCAGTACTGCCTGTCTGGCTCCCATGATAGTGGCATGTAAAAAGTACCCATTACACTAGGGTTGGCATTAGGAAGGGCATCCAGCTGTAGAAACCTTGCCAGATTAGATTGGAGCCTGGTGCAGTCTTCTGGCTCGTCAGTCCTCAGTCAAACCATCCAACCCATGCTAGCATGGAAATCAGACATTAAACGATGATGATGATGATGATGAAGATGATGATATATATATA
>NC_068996.1:56202720-56209483 GCF_001194135.2 Octopus bimaculoides
CATATATATATATATATATATATATATATATATATATATATATATATACATACACACATATATATGTGTGTGTATACATTGGAAAAATATTAATACAAGCAAAGTGACAAAAAGTGAACTGCACAACAGTTGCAACAACATTTGAAAATTATTTTTCACTCTGTGAAGGAAACACTTCTACAAAAAATACAGTCACTACAGAATATTGAAAAAGAAATATAATATTGATTTCTAATTTAGGTAAGAAGTCATTCAATATTAATGGGACGGAGTTTGGCTGGAACTTTATTTTTATCATCTTGGATAGGACGATAAACAAAGTTGCAGTTGGCAAGATTTGAACTCAGAATAAATGCTGCAAAGTATTTTCCAATGCTCTAATGATTAATGCCAATCCAAATTAAAATCTGAAATATAATTTCGTACAGATCATTGTTAATTTCAACCACACTGCCTTAACATAAACATATGCAATTGTATCAACTGTAATAATTTGGCATGTAGACTCCAAAAATGGAAACAACGATACTATATACCAAGCATCAGGGAATAACTATCTATATTACACACAGATCTCACCTCAAACCTTGTTAAATTTAAACATTACTATTTCATCTACATGAATTATAACCAGAATAAATTTAATGACACTTCACTATTCAACTTCATCTGGAAACTGAAAACAGAAGAAATCCAGTACGATGTCAATGAGAAACTTCTTTTCTTGGCTATATCATACATTACTAATGAAAGCAATTGCCATCTTTGTATATCTGAATATTTTAAATTCCATTTAGCCAATACTTCTCAACAGGTATTCTGAACATTTATCTTTTAGCCTGTACTGAAAATTCGAAACTTAAGCCTGAAATTACATCCTTAAAAGAAAATATGCAGCATCCCTTCATATATGCCATTTCCTTAGTAGTGACTCTTTTTTTTCTTCTTTTTACTTGTTTCAGTCATTTGACTGCGGCCATGCTGGAGCACCACCTTTAGTCGAGCAGGTCGACCCCAGGACTTATTCTTTGTAAGCCTAGTACTTATTCTATCGGTCTCGTTTGCCAAACCGCTAAGTTACAGGGATGTAAACACACCAGCATCGGTTGTCAAGCAATGTTGGAGGGACAAACACAGACACACAAACATACACACACACATACATATATATACATATATATGACAGGCTTCTTTCAGTTTCCGTCTACTAAATCCACTCACAAAGCTTTGGTCGGCCCGAGGCTATAGTAGAAGACACTTGCTCAAGGTACCACAGAGTGGGACTGAACCCAGAACCATGTGGTTGGTAAGCAAGCTACTTACCACAAAGCCACTCCTGCGCCTATTTATTCTTTTAACATACACATGTTTTTAGACATTTTCAATCTCTCTTTCTCTTTCTTTTTCTCTCACTCTCTCTCTTTCTCTCTCTCTCTCTCTCTCTCTCTCTCACATACACACGTGTACCCATGTGCATTTGTCAGTGTGTATATGTGTACACACACACACACACGTACATGCTTGTATGTATGCATGTGTTTTCATTATATTTATATCTATATATTTGTATTATGCAATCATTATACTAATTACATAAATATAACCTTAAATATTTTTTTATCATTTTCCTTACATTTATTTTGCTTTGATCCCAATTTTCCCCTTTAGAACTTTAATATTCTTTTGATTCATCCACACACATTCACATTTATCTATGTATATGTATATCTGTACCTATCTTCTTCCATAGCTACACATTTTAAATATTTTCTTCTCCAGCTTTCCTTGATTCTACTTGTTTTTTTTTTCAACATTTCCTCCATCCATTCTTATTTCCTTACTCTCCTAATCCTAATCCACCATAATATATTTATTAATTGAAAACAACTGCTCAGATTTTAGTAGTAAATGACTGTTACATGCTTATCTTTCACCTATACTAACCGTAACTTCCTTTTCAACTCAAAACTATAACCAGTAACTCTGGTTTGCATAAACTTTTGTATGTAATTAATTAGTAATGCTAAATAAAGACAACTAAGTAAGAATATTATCAGATCAGCTATTAAGAAATTCATTTTCCCTGCAACTAATCTCCAACGTTGAACTCATAATTTCACATTCAAAATCTTATCACTTCATACAACTACCCCAGCCTTTATTGTTTAACTGTGCATACAAAGTACAACTTGGACTTATCTTCTGTCTATTTTAATTGCCTTAGATGGAGTTATTATAAACATTTCTTGTCAAGACATCCGAAATTTATGAGCAGCTTGAGATAAAGTCGATCCAATTTATTTATTTTTTGTATGTGTGAAGGCATGTGGTCTAGGGTGTTATGTTCATGATTGCCAGATGGTGGGTTCAATTCCCAACCAGCAAAATACTTTATTTCACGTTGCTTTCATGCTGTGTGGGAACCAGCTTGTCAAAGAATAGATCTAACGATTCCTCTGAGTGTTGTAAAAAGGAGACTAAAAGAGGTTGAGGTAGAATTTGAACTCTGAGTTTGTAAATCTTCACCAACAACACCTACTTGAAACAGAGCTGTGACTTGGAGGATTGTCACCTGAGTGGTGCAGGGGTGGTCTCACCCACCAGGAGCTGTAGGGACTCACCAATATATGGTTGATGGAATAATGCACTATTGCAGTGCATGCCCCAATACTACTACTGCTACTACTACTACTACTACTACTACTACTACTACTACTACTACTACTACTACTACTACATGTGTTCCTTTTCTTCCCTGATTTAAAATTGATACATTTTCCTCACATATAAATCTAATTTAAAGGATCAATAAACCTCTAAAACTCCTTTGAGAGTTTCTGTTCTTTAAGCAATAAATGTTTTAATTATAATTACATATTCAATTATATTTGATTTTTACTGTTAATGCACAATAATTTATACAAATAACTATGAACTTTTTGCCTACAAACTCCCTTCAAGATGTTATTACCTTTCTTTTTCTTTTTCTCTCTCTTAATGAAAATAAAATCTTAAACGAACTCGCATGCTGGACTTACTTCTCTCACCGAATATCTCATTTAGTAACCAACCAATTCCTAAGCCTGCAGATTTTTGAAAATCATCTGTTAACTTTTTTGATGTTTACTCATAACTAACGTGCAGAGACAGCTTTTGTTACTGTTCACACAGAAACAGTAACTCCATCCTTTTTTTGATATTTCTCTGTCACTAATGTATCTATTTATTTATATTCTTAATCGCAAAATCACTCATGTATGTCTTTTGCTCTAAACTTTTAATAAGTACTTTAAAAGTACTGGCACAATTGTTAGAACACTGGGCAAACTACTTCGAGGCTTTTATATTCTGAGTTCAAATTCCTCTGGAGTTGACTTTGCCTTTCATCCTTTGAGGGTCGATATAAATTAAGTACCAGTTATGTACTGGGGCTCTATGTAATTGACTTAACTCTTCCCCCCAAATTGCAGGCCTTGTGCCAAAATTTGAAACCAATAAATACTTTTTAAAAAAAGCTAAAAAGAAAACAGTGAATAGTGAAATATTTGTTCTTTTGTCAGTAAATAGAATGTTAAATAAACAATTTGTTGACTTTAATTGTTTTAACGAGAAAACACATTCTAATGTATATATATGCACTGAGGTGGGCATTTATGCTTGTTTATATGTAATTGCCTAAATAAGAACAAGAAGATAAAAAAAGAGTATTCAGTAATGAAAATAAATTTATATAATTTAACAAATTTCACAAATTATTATTCCAGGTTTTGCATTGCCACTTTTTGAATGAGAAAAGGAAAAAAAAAATGAGAAAAGGAAAAAAGATGAAATTTAGTTTATAATGAATACACAGTAACAAACATTAGTTGAGTGACATAAAGTAAAAAGGGGCTATTGGATAACAATCTAACCATTGTTTGAAAACAGAAGAGAAAATAACAAATTATCCAATACAATATAGAAGGCAGCAGAATATTAAATATGCATACATATATATACATATATATATATATATGTATGTATGTATGTATGTATGTATGTATGTATGTATGTATGTATGTATGTATGTATGTATGCATGTATATATGTGTAGAGGCGCAATGGCCCAGTGGTTAGGGCAGCGGACTCGCGGTCGTAGGGTTGGGGTTTCGATTCCCAGACCGGGCATTGTGAGTGTTTATTGAGCGAAAACACCTAAAGCTCCACGAGGCTCTGGCAGGGTTGTGGTGGCGAACCCTGCTGTACTCTTTCACCACAACTTTCTCTCACTCTTACTTCCTGTTTCTGTTGTGCCTGTATTTCAAAGGTCCAGCCTTGTCATACTCTGTGTCATGGTGAATCTCCCCCGAGAACTACATTAAAGGTACACGTGTCTGTGGAGTGCTCAGCCACTTGCACGTTAATTTCACAAGCAGGCTGTTCTGTTGATCAGATCAAGTGGAACCCTTGTCGTCGTAACCGACAGAGTGCCAACAACAAAAATGTATGTATGTATGTATGTATACAGACACATACAATAGTTTGTATATACACAAAAATGCTAAAAATAATGTGTTGACAACTGAATGTATACAAACTTATAACAGTGGAAGGGAAACAATTCATGGTTAATTAATTGTCTTTAAAAGTGGAAGTCAAATGTATCTTAAAGTAATGGCCAGGATTTTTTTTTTTTTACTTATGCTTGTATGCTGATTTGAATGGAAATTGTATAGAAACAACCAGTAAATTTTAAAACAGTAGATACTACCTCTTTTATCAGTTAAATTATGTTTGGGGCAGCTGGTGATAAATATTTTTTTTATTGTGTGTTATAAACCTGTGAATATGTTAATAAAAGAAACTTTAAAGGAATCCTCTGTCAGGCCAATATAAATCTTTAAAGAATGACTACTTTTAGGTTGAACTTTAACAGAGAAGACAAGTAATTTTGAAAAACACTATTAAAGGAGAAATTACTTTAGCAGTTACAAGTAAAAGAAGAGATTTATCATGGTTGATGGAAAGGTTTCTGGAATTAAAATGGTCAATGGAACTTATGAAATTTCAAAACTTTTATAAGAATGGCTGGCCTTAAGTGTATTTCTTAAAAACAAAAAACTAACAATCTATCAGAAAATTTTAAGAGATTTAGTTCAAGAAGTATCTAGCAGTAAAGAACGTTTGCCAACATAACATGGCAGTCCTAGTTTAGGACAAATGTTGCTGCAATTTAGCCCCAGGAGATATTGTCTCCAGCTAGCTATATGACACAATCTGTTTCCTTATATTTTCAAACAAGGGAATCTAGCACCCCCACTCAGCTCAAAACAATATCTGTGTATCTGTGATGTCTCCTAGGGCTAAATTACGGCAACATTCGTCATAAATCAGGACTGCCAAGTTATGTTGGCAAACAATCTTTACTCCAAAGTACTGCTGTTGAATAGCTCTCGTTATGAGATTTAAAAATAGTAATTTTCTAAGTATCTAGCAATGTAAAAGTTCAGACATTCAAGCCATAAAACAGATTATACTATAAAATATTTTGTGGTCTATTTTTAGCAAGTGAACAACAGTATGAGTCTTGTTGTACCATATTTCATTTGTAATGATATCCAACAGTGTCATTGATAATGTTTCATGTTACAATTGCATGTAGTTTTGAGTTTGTTGCTGATCAGATTTAGAAATAATGATAAATGATACAAGAGAGAGGGTGTAGCTACATAATTTTTGCATATCAGTTATTTTCATTGCAATGAAACAGTTCTTGTGATGTTGGTCAGTGATTCATATAAGTGTTACATACTTCCTGTTTATCTTCATCTTGAAGTTACTAGCTCAGTGGTAGTTACTATTGTTACATTTGATCCATTAGCCTTCATCTCCCTATAACTAATGTTGTGAAGGTTGATGGCTTAGTGGTTAGGATATTTAGCTTACAATTGTGAGGTCATGAATGCAATTTCTGGCAGTGCATTGTGTCCTCAAGCAAGATGCTTTATTTTCCCATTGCTCCAGTTCGCCCACCTGGCAAACAATTAGGTGTACCTTTGTATTTCAAAGGGACGGCCTTATTAGTCTGTATCATGCTGAAGCTCTCTAGAAACTAGATTAAGGGTATGCATATCTGTGGAGTGCTCAGCCATATGCTGAGTTAATTTCATGAACAGGATGTTCCATTGATTGGATTAACTGGAACCATCATCATCATCATCATCATCATAACTGATGGAGTACCAATTCTAACAATCATTGTTCAAACCCCACTGAGGTCGGTTTTGCCTTTTATTCTTTTGAGGTCAACAAAAAATCATCAATACTGGTAGACTGGCAGAACTGTTAGAATGTGAGACTAGATGCCTTGTGGTATTTGAGTTCAAATCCCACCATGGCCTACTTGGGTGGTAGACTTAATCTGTCACCCAATTTAACACCACCACCACAACCACCAGGTACCTCTAGTTGCTTTTAGCAAACCCTACTCTGCTGCAAGAATTCAGGCCAAGTTTCTGGCTTGAGGACCCAGTGCACTCTTTAAAGTTGATGGTGTTAGGAAGGGCATTCAGCCATAGAAACAACACCAAAGATGACATTGGATCTTGGTAGTTCACTGGTAGTTCACTGGTTCTCTGTCAAAGCATCCTACTCATGCCAGCAACAAAAGTGGATGTTAAATAATGATGATGATGACATGTATAAATGCATACACACACGCACGCCCCCCCTCCACACATATACACACATGTATATGTATATATATATATATATATATATATAT
>NC_068996.1:56210096-56210506 GCF_001194135.2 Octopus bimaculoides
TATATATATATATATATATATATATATTTATATATATATATATTTGATAATCTAAGAGAATTACTTAATACAGTTTTCCAAGTATGCAGGTGATTTAAAAAAAAAAATTATTAAAAGAATCTTATGAAATCTATTATGAGGGTGTTACTAACAAATTGTATATATATATTGTTATGTCTCAATACTACACAGTGGTTGTGTGAGCTGCGAATCCTCATCGTCACTGTTATGTCTCAACGCTACTGCTATCTAGCACCTTCGGATGATCTCTACTCAACCGCTACACAACTGCTACTCGACTGCTACTCAACACTCCTACCACGGGCAGACTACCTCTATTTATATGTCTTGGGAGATCCTCCTTCTTCGCCTGTGAGCGTCAACACAACATATATATATATATATATATA
>NC_068996.1:56210800-56214891 GCF_001194135.2 Octopus bimaculoides
AAGACAGGAAAACAAACAGAAGGCTTTACGGCCAGACGAGAAAAATTATGTGTGTATGAACGCGATGAGGCACGGAACCGAGAGAGACAAAGTGGTGGCGTGTGGTACTTAGCGAAAGCCAAGGAAGGAAAGGATTATTGACCGGAAGCATGTGACCATGCCGGTGTAAAGGGAAGAGAGAGAGTGGTAGAGGGAGAAAGAGAGGGAGGAAGTAGAAGAATGGTGAGCAACGAGAGGAAAAAAGAAAAAGAGGAAATACGAGGGGGAAAAAGGAGATACGTAGTAGTAACAGAGGAAGAACAAGAGGGGTAAGGCGAGATACGTAGTAGTATATATATATATGTATATATGTATATATGTATGTATACATACATACGTACATATATATAAATTGACAGAATGAGATAAAACATAGAACATTTATTAAAAAAATGTCTTACAGCTGTTTCTGGAATATTCTATATATCCCTTCATCAGAGACGATGTGAGAAAATGTTTGAGTATTAATTATTGTAGAAAAGATATGAAATACAGAGGGGAGTAAGAGAATGAATATAGAAGTGAGATACATAAGGATATTGTATTTGAATCACTTATATACACCATTCTACTTGAATAATGGAACTGCAAATAAAATATCCTTATGTATCTCACTTCTATATTCATTCTCTTACTTTCCTCTGTATTTCATATCTTTTCTACAATAATTAATACTCAAACATTTTCTGATGAAGGGATATATAAAATATCCCAGAAACAGCTGTAAGACTTTTTTCTTTATAAATGTTATGAAATCTATTTACTGCCTTGGTTTTTTTTTATCTCATTCTGTCAATTTTTATATATCTTCATGCTAATACATAACCCACCGAATGTGAAAAATCACATTTGGTATAGGTCTTGTATTCAAAGAATGGTTCCCTGAAGAGAAAATTACATTTATAAAAAACATCTTTTATTCCTTTGGAATAGAGTGCATGTAATTTTCGAAACATGTGTCGGAAATAAAGGAACTTATTTATTATATGTGTTTTGCTCCATTTATTCTTTATTTTATATATATATATATATTTATTTATATAAGGGCATTACTATACAATAATGCCTCATGCTATGAGGGACTCTAAGGTCAGACTACCATAAAAAACACATTTTTACCGAATGCGAGGAAATGCAACTCTCAAAGCCAGCCCCTTAAAAACAGACTAAATTATAGATCATGATTTCGTAGTTATTGTAGTATTATACAACCTCTACTCTTCAGTATAATATGGTCAAGATAAATATAGGTAAACAGAAAATCCACATACCAAATGAACACCGCATATCCAATATAGTACATAGAAGACTGTTCATCACTATTTACCTATGTAAATTCTTGTAAAAGAATTCATCCTATTATTGAATTTACATATATATATATATATATATATATATATATATATATATATATGTGTGTGTGTGTGTGTGTGTTTATACATATATCAACATATATGTGCATGTGTGCACATATGGTGTGTGTGTTTGTGTGTGCATGTTAGTGACTCCTCACATTGGCATTGCTCAATAATGGTAAATAAAAGTCACCATCATTGAAACAGTGTTATCCATTTACAGACTTCCATAAAAACATGTTTGGTCATAGGGAGATATTACTTCATGTGGAAACAGATGAGAGTTAGCAACAAAAAGGGAATCTGGTCTTAGAAATATCTGCTTCTATAAATTCCATCTGATCCATGCAAGAATGAAAAAACTGGATGTTAAATTGATGATGATGGCGGTGGTGATGTGAAAACAACACCCAAACTTAAAATATTATTGGGATATGAAGGAAAAGTCTCTACTGGATCCCTTGTTCTTATAAAGGTAAAACCATGTCCCAAGGGAGTAACAAAAGTACACTATGCTATATGTAACACAAAACTTTTGTTTTCATAATTGAAAAGCATTTACTTTGAAAGAACACCAATCAATCACAGAGGATAAGTGAGAAATAAACCCCACACATCTCTTGGAAGTAAAAATAAAAAATGGCTAATTTTGATTTCTAATATATACAATGATTTCTCCCCAAACTCACAAGAGTTGGGGTTGTGTATCCCTTTGACCCCCCCCCCCCACAAAATCTATTGCAATGGGGTCAAAACAGCAAACCAAAAAAACTTGTGTTTAGAACATAAATTAACATGAAGTTTTGATGGAAGAAAGTTTTTAATTTAGATCACTTTAACCCTTTCGTTACCATATTTCTGTTGAAATACACTGGAAATTATTTCAATCTATTAATTTTGAAAATAATAAAGAATTTAATAAAATAACTTTGTCATTATTAAACTGGTGTTTGGGACATGACTTAATGTGAAATTTTCTTGGAAGTTTTTAAT
Organism: Octopus bimaculoides; assembly: GCF_001194135.2. Classification (NCBI taxonomy): domain Eukaryota; kingdom Metazoa; phylum Mollusca; class Cephalopoda; order Octopoda; family Octopodidae; genus Octopus; species Octopus bimaculoides. The sequence continues at coordinate 56,213,188 of NC_068996.1, forward strand.
CTAGATTACTTTAAATCAGAAAGTTTGTGTCATAGAACCAGGAGTGGTGGTCTCAGATGGGTTGGTATCTACAATGGTAAAGCACACAAAATACTGGAAGAGCGAGGTCATACTGATGACTACCAGCAGGGTCACCTAGTTTCAAATGTTAACCATTGTGAATATCTCCAGAACTGGCAGAGTCAGAAAATGATTTAACAAGAAGCTAAGTTAGAATTTCATGGGTGAGAATTTCTCTTGTTACTTAGCTGATCAATAACTACATGCTACTTCCGGTATTTGGAATAACTGATTAAATTGATCTCAGTGTAGGACCACCATAATATTTTATAGATCCAGAGAAGATCAAAGTGAACATTTATAAGAGTGGTATTTGAATTCAGGGGATAACGAAGTAATGCTAATTACAGCAAAGCAATTTGTATAGATACTACCAACTTTTGAATGTAAGCATGTGTGTATACATGTTTATACCTATTTACTATTATGTAGGTCAGTAAGTATACATGTCCATGTATATATGTATGTGTATGTATCCATGTGTATGTGTGTGTATGTGTATGTATTTGTGTGTGTGAGTGTGTATATATACGTGTATGTATTTATGTGTATGCATGTTTACCAATGTCTATGATCTTGCTCTCTCAGTAACATGGAGTATCTTTTGGACTCCTTCCCAAACAGCATGCAGTGCACTGAAGATAACAACCAGCCTAAAACAAGAGAGCTGCAATGCATCAACCTGCACCAGGTAAAGACTGCTCTCTCAGCCAAACATTTATGGGAATGGACAGAAATTGCAAATTGAGGATAAATTCATCTATTCAGGTATTACTGTGAAATACTTTTGATGATGAAATCACCCTCCAAATCAATAAAAGCCAGTGAGGCATTCAGAAAAAACTGGACAGATGTTTGCCCAGGTTACTGACTGGAGACATAGGAAAAGACTGGAGCAATTTCATCAACAGGGTCTCTGCCCAATGCTTAATATCCAATGGCATGTGTGTGTAAGTGACATTGAAATCCTCAAATGCAGCCAACCAATACAGAGTCTGTAGTACTTCAGCACAGATTACGATGGAATGGTCAGGTTTAGAATGGAACATAGTTGGATCTCTAAGCAATTTTGTGGATGGTGAGTTAGTGACATAATTTGACCTTCATAATAGTAAAAAGGAATAAGCATCTATGTATATATATATTTATATTATATCATTTAAGCATAGTGATACTTACAAAAGGCATTAGTTTAGTACAGAGTGTAATGTGATATTAATATCAAAGGAACAAGTAAGTATGCAATGAACCTTTCATCATCTGACTCAAGATCCCCTCCTCCAATGCCCCCACTGAGTGTTTTCAAGATATCAGCCTGGATTTTTTATCCCTTTTAGCCCGCTTCTCATACATACACACACACATACATACATACATACATACATACATACATACATATACATAAATATATATATTTATACATACAAACACACACACACACCGCAACTCATGCCACATAAAAAGAACTCAGTCCCCTCTGCTGAGTGGTTGGTGTTAGGAAGGGCATCCAGCCATTAAAATCCTGCCAAAGCAGTCACAGAAGTCTGGTGCAGTCTTCTGCGTGGCTGGCTCCTGTCAAACTGTCTCACCCATGCCAACATGGAAAAAGGATATTAAAGATATATATACATACATATATATATA
>NC_068996.1:56216518-56219836 GCF_001194135.2 Octopus bimaculoides
ATATATATATATATATATATATATATATATATATATATATATATATACATACACACATATATATAAATGTATACACACATATGTATATGTATGTTTTTAATTATATATTATTTGGGGAAGGAAAGAACTGATAGTGACTTTGAAGTTTCTGCTTACTAACCATCATCAGATTATGGTTTACTTTGGTCTTTTGGGTTTCATAGTTTTTGGAAAGGTGTTCATTCTATTTAATGCTAATTGTTTTTTTTATATAACATAAAAAAAAAAAACATTTTTAGATGAATCAGCATAGCTGTGTGGTAAGAAGCTTGCTTCCCAACCACATGGTTCCTGGTTTGGTCCCACTGTGTAGCACCTGGGGAAGTGTCTTCCACTATAGCCTCAGGAAAACAAAAGCCTTGTCAGTGGATTTCATAGATGGAAACTAAAAGAAGCCCATCAACCCACATACCCCATCTCTACCCCCACCTTCAACCTAACCCACCCTTGCTTTCCCTACTCTCGCCTCCTCCACATCCCAACACCACCACACCACACCACACCAGACATCACCACATCATACACCACCATACCACACAACACCACATCACATCACATCACACCACTGTGCACCCACTAGTACTGACCACTTCCCAGCCCTACACCATCATCCACACACCTACACATACACACGTCAAGGTCACCAGCCCTCTTCCACATGCATACGCATGCGCACCTTTATTTTGGGTTCACCACTACTTTATTATCTCCCCTTTTTCCTAGCTCTCCTGTGTGACCCCTCTGTCCTTCATTCGCCATGATAGATTGCTAGCCACTACACATTCTTTATTTTCTCTGCTTGTTTCTTTCTGTGTTCCTTTCTGTTGAAGAGCGTAGGCTTGAAACGTTAAAGACTTTCTCTATTCCTGAGTGTTAAACTAATACATCTGTTTGTTCTCTACACCACCTGTCTTCATCTTTTGTTTTTTTGTGAATTCTCCCACTATATATATATATATATATAGAAGAAAGTAATTCAACAACGCGGGTTGATGAACCGTAAGACGTGTGGCCAGAACCTCCTGGAAAATAACCATAGCGAGGGACATTCCACAGTTGAATTAGAACAGTCACAAACAGTGAAAGAAGACATGCACCCAACACCAGAGCTGAAGACACCTCCGAAAGGAGGGGCCCCACCACGTCAAAACGGTAGAGGAGTAGGGGCCGAAACCGGATGTGGTTCCTCCTGATGATGTCTTGAGCTAACTGGATCCTATAAAGGAGCTGTTGTGGTAGCAGACCACGAAACATGGTTGAAATTCCTATATACATATGTGTATGTATATTCCGCTTTCCATGCTAGCATGGGTTAGACGATTTGACTGAGGACTGGCGAAACAGATGGCTACACCGGGCTCCAAGTATATATATATATATATATATATATATATATATATATATATATATATATATATATATATATATACATGTGTGTGTGTGAGTGTGTGTATATGTATATATATTTATATATATATATTTGTGTGTGCCTGTTTGTCCTCCAACACCACTTGATAACTGGTGTTGATGTGTTTACATCCCTGTAACATTTGTGGTTTGGCAAAAGAGGCTGATAGAATAAGTACTAGGCTTAAAAAATGAGTCCTGGTATCAATTTCTTGAAACCAGTGCCCCAGCATGGTCGCAGTCATGTATGTATATGAGTTTGGTCTTACATACATAAAGCTCTCAGTCCTTGAGTCACCCTGTAAGTTGTGCTTATTACAAATAACCCATTCTATGACAAGTACAGGTCCTGACCTTTTGGTGGGGTCTAGTTGAATATATTGACCCCAGTGCTTAGCTTGTACTCATTTCATTGACCTGGAAAAGACGAGAGGCAAAGCCATCCCCAGCAGAATTTGGACTCAGAATAAAGACAGATGAAATACCACTAAGCAATGTGCTAGTTATTCTGCCAGCTCCCCATTCGTTGCAAATGATAAAAATAATGGACAGAACCAACATCCATTGACAAGGTTGCAAGACCAATGAAAATTTTGGAAGAAAGAAAAATATTTAAACAGAAAATGAGTGGAAATTGAACCGGTAGTTTGTTAGATAGATTTCTTTATTTATCCACACAGGGCCAAACACTGGGGTGGGTGGGTAGGTAGTTAGATTATAAGGCATTGAGACAATATGACTCTCTCCAAACAACATAATATAAATATATTTGTATACATAAAACACACACACACATACACACACAAATACATATATATATGTATATATACACACATAAATACATTTATCTATCTATTTATCTATCTACCTATCTATCTATCTATCTATCTGTCTATCTATCTATCTATCTATCTATCTATCTATCTATCTATCTACCTACCTACCTACCTATCTATCTATCTATCTATCTATCTATCTATCTATCTATCTATCTATCTATATATCTATCTATCTATGTGTCTTCTTTCAATCTGTTGTTGCTGTCAGTCGTTGGACTGTGGCCATGCCGGAGCACTGCCTTCAAGACTTTAATTGAACAAATCAGCAAATCAGTAGTTTATTCTTAAGTCTGGTACTTTTGCCAAACCATTAAATTAGAGGACCATAAACAAACCAACATCGTTTGTCTATCAGTGGTGTGTGTGTGTGTGTGTGTGGAGGTACAGAAACAAACAGACACACAAATACATACACAGATATTATACATACATACACACATACATACATACATACATACATACATACATACATAAATATGCACACACACACACACACACACACATATATACATACACATATATATATATATTATGTGTGTGTGTGTGTGTGCATTTGTGTGTGTGCATGTGTGTATAGATATGGATATAAATATATAACAGGTTCTACATTTTACCCTCTACCTAATTCACTTACAAGACATTGGTTGTCCTGTGGCTATCATTGAAAATACTTTCCCAGACTCTCACACAATGGGATTGCAGAGTGAGTGCCTTGACCATGCAGTCATGCTTGGGCCAATAAAATATACACACACATGTACATACGTACATACATACATGCATACATTCATGCATGCATACATACATACATTCATGCATACATACATACATACATACATTCATACATACATACATACATACATACATGCATACATGCATACGTACATACATACATACATACATACATACAAGCATACATACATACAAACATAGATAAACTGGGATTTTCAGAAAGAGAAAATGACCAGCTAATTCATACATTACAAGTGCAATCTGTGAGTGGAACAGTAAAAATATACAAGACTTTTCTCAT
>NC_068996.1:56220395-56221112 GCF_001194135.2 Octopus bimaculoides
ACATACATACATACATACATAAATGCATACATACATACATACATACATACATACATTCATACATACATGCATACATACATACATACATGCATACATACATACATGCATACATACATACATACATACTTACATGCATACGTGCATACACGCATACATACATACATACATTCATACACACATATATACATACACTCATACATACATACATACATTCATACATACATACATACATACATACATGCATACATGCATACGTACATACATACATACATACATACATACAAGCATACATACATACAAACATAGATAAACTGGGATTTTCAGAAAGAGAAAATGACCAGCTAATTCATACATTACAAGTGCAATCTGTGAGTGGAACAGTAAAAATATACAAGACTTTTCTCATGTTCCAAATGTGAATTTGTCTGTGCTACCTACCTCTCAAAGATGGAACCTTGTCTCTTTATTGGAAACCAGCTCCCTCATCCGTGGAAAATTTATAATAATTTAAAAATAGAAGACACACACACACACACACACACACACACACACACACACACATACATACACATATATGTATATAGACAGGCTAACTATGGAGAACTGCTACAAAAACTGCAGCTTCTGTATGCAGATTATAAATTCACTTTTATACCCCTAAAAATTGGTGCAATTGGTTTTGTGATTAAATGCCAGTCTGGATAAGCTAGGGTTTCC
>NC_068996.1:56221721-56223972 GCF_001194135.2 Octopus bimaculoides
ACATACATACATACATACGTACACACACGTACATACATACATGCATACATACATACATACATACAAACATACATACATGCATACATACATACATACATGCATACACACACACATGGTGGTTGTCTACTCCTTAAACAGAGTTTGACCACCTCCTGCACCTACACCTTAGCCCTTTCATGGCGTCTGATGTGGCTTTTTAAACCAGACAGTGCTTTGAAAAAACACCCACACAGATTGCACCTCTGATTTGCACTACCAATACCCGCATACATACATGCATACATACACACACACACACATACATACATACATACATACATACACACATACATATATATACACACACACACACACACATGCACACACACATACACACACACACACAAACGTACAAACACACAAAAACATCCACACACACACACATACACATAAGTATGTATGCATGTATACATGTATACAAACTAACTGAGCCGGCTTCATACCAAATCTGTTTCCCTACGCTGTTGGAGTTGAGAGCTTTCTCCCTTATCATGCCTGATATCTTGGCCATGTGGAATATGAAATTATAAAGAATGCTAACCTATCTTGTCATTGCCATCAGTCTTTCTCAGTTCATTATGCTTTGAGACAACCTTGCAGTCAGAAAGAGCATCTCAAAGAATCTCTGTTTCGGCTGAACTGTGTCCTAGTGTACTTTAGTTATCCATACCTGATAGTCTCTAACATGACATACTAGAAATACCTAACTCAAGCAACTGGTTTCAGCCTGCTAAGCTAAATCAATGGAGCATCAAACAGAAGCTTCTGGTCAAATCACACCCAAATCTTTGAATATTATAGTCGCAGTGAAAGAGACATTATACAAATATTTACAAGAAATCAGTGTGCAACTATAAACAGCTGGCGAAGATATTTTGTCAGAATATAGAAAAGAATTTTACCAAACTGTTTAATCATCAAAGTGAGTGTTATTGGGTAACTTTTCTTTACACTTTGAGTTCAAATCAGTGTTGTGGACCATATTTTCATTTTATTGTTTTGTTTGTGCATCACGCTGCCAGACGTGTGTAAAATAATAATCGTTTATTTAATTGATTTGAAATTGTTGATTATGCACATGTCGAAGATTTCTATCGTTATTAGTTATTTATAATTATCATTTGTCCATGAAATAAATAAATTAGTAAAGTTTAAAACTTTCCATTCCCAGCGTTGTTACTGTCAAACAATGGCAAAAGACATTATCATCATCATCATCATCATCAACTACTACAACAATAACAGCGTTGACTGGTTTCATGTTATTAGCAATTTAATACTTGCATTTTGTGAAAAGGACTGAAAGAGAGAGAGAGAGAGAGAGAGAGAAAGAGTCTGCCTGCCAACCAGACCAACAGACAGACAGAATCAAGCAGGCAGATATACAAATATTGAATGAATGAATGAATGAATGAATATAAAAGGAAAAAGAAAAGAATTTGAATGAAGAGGCAAAATGAACACCACAGCAGATATGTGTGTATGTATACATAAATTTACACATACACATGATATCAAGTATATTTTGCCTCTACCATATGTATAATATTTATATGCATATATATATACACATGTGTATTTATATATTGTGATAGAATACTTACACTTTGCTGAGGTGATCTTGGCTTTTCCATGCTATTGCTGTTTGTTTTAGTAAATGTTTTTTATCGGCAGGTAGTAATAATGCAGTTAGTAGTAGTAGTAGTAGTATCAATATTTGGTTTTTGTTAGTAAAAACAACTGAAATTGTAAGGTAGAGGGTTTGAAATGGAGAATATTTTATAAGTAACACGTGGGGGTGTGGGGGTGGAATATTAATTAGTAGGCAGTAATTGTTGCTGTTGTTGTTGCTGAAGTAGTATTTTGTCTGAGGTGTCACCAGTGGACGAAGGGGGAGGTAAATGGGGAAGAGGAAGAGTAGCGAGGTGGGGGGTGAGAGGAGGTCTTTTCAAATGTCTGATTTGGCTGACTGGGTGGGTTATGGGTTGGTGGTGGGGGTTGTTAAAGGAGAAACAGAAGGATGGTGTTTTATGGCAGTGAATAGAATGGTACTTTTTGCTCTTGTTGTTGATGATGGTGATGCTTATAATGATGTTGTTCTTAGGTGGTGGATGGGTGGGAGGGTGGTTGGTTGGTTGGTTGGTTGGTTGGTTGGTGATGGTAGTTTTAAAGAAATTGTCAGTAAAACACAGAGTCCCAGCCGGAGGGGGAG
>NC_068996.1:56223992-56226597 GCF_001194135.2 Octopus bimaculoides
GTGTGTCTCGTCTTTTGGGATATTTAATTGTAATGTAGTCTGGTGCAGCTCCTCATAGTTGCAATTTCCAGTACAAAATCCCTATAAAGTTTAATTTCGCCTTCCATCCTTCCAGGTGGTTGCGGTGGTGATGATGATGATGATGATGATGATGATGGTAGTGATGGAGGTAGTGGTGGTGGTGGTGGTGGTGGTTTTGGTAGCTTTGGTGATGATGATAGCGATGGCTTTGAAAACTGTCAAACAGCAAGTGTCACAACAAGGATAATCGTGTATGTAAATAATCACCGGTTTATATATGTATGTGTATGTATATATATATATATATATATATATATATATATATATATATATATGTGTGTGTGTATATATGTGTATATATATGTGTGTGTGTGTGTATGTTTATATGTATGTATGTGTGTATGAGATATTGTGGTATAGTATTATTAGAGGGCTGGAAATCCAATTCAACGTGCCACGGGCTCACTGATACTCACTGATAAACATACATGCACATGTAATGCACATGCCATGCACATGTACACATTCACCAAAATCTTTTTTCTTTTTTTTGTAGGTTGTTTTCTTTTTGTTAATGTTGTTGTTTTTATAATTGTGCTTCTTTCTAGAAAAAACAGATTATTAATGTCTTTTGCAGTTTCTTATTTTCAAACATTCTCTCTTTGTTATTCTTTTTCTTTTTATGCTTTTATTATTTTATTTTTTTTGCTTGTTTTTCGTTTCTTATTCCTTTAATTATTCTTACACTGTTTCTGTTGCAGGAAAAAATAATAATTAATTTATTAATTTTAATTATTATTAATTCTTTTTCTTGTTCTAGCAGGTTTTTTTTTCTGAGAATATAAATAATAAAAAGAGAAAAATATTTCAAATATTTGATAAATATAATTATATTTAATAAATATAATTATATTTGATAAATATAATTATATTCTACAAAAATGACATCAGAATATGCAAAGCACCTTGGTTGTCCATTGCGTCGGTTTTTCAGGAAATTTTCTTTCAGCTTTTTTTTACGTATTTTGTCCTAAGATATTGTTTGGTTTTCTGGGTGTTGATTTACCTTCTTATTTTTTTTACTCTTTTTCTTTGTTTTCTTTTTTCATGGATGGTTAATCAGAAAGATGAATGGTTAAATGGATGGACTGACAGATAAACAGACAGATATATGTATATATATATATATATATAGATAGATAGATAGCTAGATGGATAGACAGATTACATGAATACGCAGATAGATAGGTATATAGATAAATAGATAGAAGGTTGGCTGCATATATCTATATATATTTACGTATATATATATATATATATATATATATATTTATAGGTAGATAGATAGATAGATGTATATATATATATATAATATATGTGGGTGTTTTTTCTTCTTGGATGGGGGAAAGACCAAACAGTACCGGTTTCCACTGTAATGGTTTAATCTGCTGTTGCTGCTGTCGCAACCACCGCTGCTACTCCTGCTGCTGCTGATGCTGTCTACTGTCCCTGCTGCAACTTCTATCTTTCTGCTACTGCTGTTGCTGCTGCTGCTGCTGTTGATATTATTTGTGTGTGCATGGTGCCGGTGTTGGTGCTGGGTGGGTCAGCAGTAGTTGATGGCTGTAATGGTAGTAGTAAAGTTGGTGTACACACACACACACACACACACATATATGTGTAGGTGTGTACGTATATATATATATATATATATATATATATATATATATATGTAAATGTATGTATATAGCTTATGTCAGTGGACTTATGCACAAATGTTTCACAGGTAGTGCAAATGCTTTACTGAGTTTAGTGGTGACGGCAGTTGAATTGGACATGTAGTGGTGGTGGCAGTGGTGGTGGCAGTGGTGGTGGTAGTGGTGTTGCAGTTAGGGTGAACTAGGTGTTTCAGAGAAAGAGAGAGAGAGAGGCCAATATGAGTATGAATAAAGCCAAACCAAGCATGAATAAATCTTGTAAGGTGCATGAATTCAGCATGGTGCATGTGAATCCCAAAGCGTGCAACAGCATAATTGTATAGACATGTGCTTCAATGTGTTTGCTTGTGTGTGTGTGTGTGTGTGTGCGTGCACGTGTGCATGTGTCAGTGTGTGTGTTTCCACACGTGGTGTGTTTTTATGTCTATGTTTGCGTATGCACGTGTATGTACATACTTATACCTGTACTTATATTTGTGAATATGTGCATATGAATGACTGTATATGTATGTGTGTGCACATGTGTTAATATATTTTCATACATACATATCTATATGTATATATCTATCTATCTATCTCTCTCTCTATATATATATATATATGCACACACTCATAAAGATATATATGAAACGTAAAGTATTTACCATTTATACATACATATAGGCATACATACATATATACATATATATATATATATATAGAGAGAGAGAGAGCGAGAGAGAGAGAGAGAGAGAGAGAGAGAGAAAGGGAGAGATCGCTAGATAGATAGGTAGATACACACATGCTTATACACACACACACACATACACACACACATACATACATACATATATATATATATATATATATATATATATATATATATA
>NC_068996.1:56227530-56231091 GCF_001194135.2 Octopus bimaculoides
ATGTATATATATATATATGTATATACAGTCATTTTTTTCTTTATTTTTCAGAAATGTAATTGACTGGCTGGTTGTTTGGTTGGCTGACCGGCTGTGGTCAGCCGGTCAGCTGGTCAGCTAATCAGTTTGTTTGACAGATGCATAAGATAGATGGGATGTGAAAACAGAAGCGTGTGCACTTGTGTGTGTGTGTGTGTGTGTGTATAGCGACTGTTTGCAGTAGCAAAGGACCATAATGCCAGCAACCGGCCGCGGCAGCAGCAACAGCAGCAGCAGCAGCAGATTCAGGAACCGGTAGCAACAATGGTAGCTGCAATACAAGTAGCAGCAGCAGCAGCAGAAGGAGGAGGAGGAGGAGGAGGAGGAGGAGGAAGTAGGGGTCGTTGGTGGTGACAGAAAGCCAAAATTCATGCAACTCAAACTAAATGCAACAATGACAACAACTACAACAACAACAACAGTCATCCCAACAATCAAGATTAACCAGTGTGGGAACCCCTACATGGTGCTATTGATCTGCTAGTAATAGCAGCCGAGTGACAGCATTTCATCTTAAAATATGAAGAATATATTGGATAATATAGTCTGTAGTATACTCTTCCTGAAAGAAAAAGTAAAAAACAGGATGGTCATGGATGGTATGCCTTTGATCATTGGTCTGCTTAATCAGGATTGACTTGGGGCTGTAAAAAAATAGCGACAAAATTGTTTTGATTATTTTTAGTCAATTTTATTCATTTTATTTATATTTATATTTTCATTATTATTTTAGAAAAGTAGTTTAGGATGGGAAAAATAGTACCACCACCAACACCAACACCATAGCAACCTTACAAGAGAACCTCTAGCTGTGTGTCCTGCTAGAAATAACAGTCTAATGTAGTGCTAGATATCTCTGAAATGATGGAACAGTCATGTCTGGAATGTCTTTGATTATGTACCTACACAGTCATCATCATCATCATCATCATCATCATCATCACTCCTGTGTTTTCTCTTCATTTTCTTTGTTTTTGTGTTGCCATTTACAAAAATGTCTCTGGGATGAACAGGTTTGCTTTGGTATTCCACATATTTGTAGACCATTCCCACTTTGGTCATTCTGCCAATATATTTAAAGCGGTATCTGACTACACTGTTAGAGACGGACACACAGTCAGATGGATGGACATATGGACAGACAGACAGACCGGCTGATTGGTAAGCAAGCAATCATGTAGGTAGGTAAGCAGGTCCGTATGGACGTTGAGTGATGGGTGGGCAGGTAAAGTGTTTTACCTATCTATCTATCTATCTATCTAGCTAGCTAGTTAGCTAGCTAGCTATCTATCCATCTATCTATCTATCTATCTATCTCTGCACACACACACACACACACATATATATATATATATATATATATATATATATATATATATATATATATATATATATATATATATATATATATATACACATATGTATGCATGTGTATATATAATATATATATATATAGGCGCTGGAGTGGTTGTGTGGTAAGAAGCTTGCTTCTCACTCACATGGTTCTGGGTTCAGTCCCACTGCATGGTACCGTGGGCAAGTGTTCTCTGCTATAGCCGTAGGCCAACCAAAGCCTTGTGAGTGGATTTGACAGACAGAAACTGAAAGAAGCCCATTGTATATATATATATATATATATATATATATATATATATATATATATATATATATATATATATATATATATATATATATATATATATATATATATATATATATGCATACATAAATAAATGAATATATAGATATAGATATAGATATATCACACATGCACACACACATATATACATATATATACATATATAAATATATATATATATATATATATACTGAGAGCAAGAGATAGAGAGAGAGAGAATAAGCGAGAGAGATAGACTGATAGATAGATAGACTGATAGATAGGCAGATTGGTAAGGTAGATAAGATAAGTTGGGGCAGCAAAAAGAAAAAAAGGATGAAAGAAAGACAAAGAAAAAGGAACAAAATGAAGATGAAAGAAAGAGAGAAAGAGAAGAAGAATGAAAGAGATTAGACAAAGAAAGAAGAGAGAAATAGAGAAAGAAAGTAAGAAAGAAAGTAAGAAAGAAAAAAAGATAATTAAAATAAGAGAAATGACAGAATGAATTAACTGAAATGAAATGAAGAATGAATGAGAGAAAGAAGGAAACAGAAAAGGAAAGGGCTGAAGGATGAATGAAAAGATTTGCTGGGTAGGAGGGGTGGGGCAAAGGTAAATGTTGTTATTGCTGACGTTATTGAGGGAGTCATCAGTAATGCTTTGTGTGTATGTATGTGTGTATGTGTGTGTGTATGTATGTATGTGTGTGTGTGTGTGTGTTTATATATATATAGATATATGTATATATATGTGTGTATGTTTATGTTTGTGCATGTGTATGTGTGCATGTGTCTGTTTGTGTGTGTGTGTGTGTGTGTATGTGTGTGTGTGTGTGTGTGTGTACATATTTCTTGATTTCATTCAGATTTGCTCCAAGACAGACCTGTATCTCTAATCTGTCAGCCAGTTTGTCTGTCTGTCTATCTGTTTGTATCTCTCTCTCTCTTTCTCTTTGCCTATATATATATAGATAGAAGATAGATTGATAGATAGAGAGATAGAAAGGTAGATAGACAGATAGATAGATAAATTGGTCTGTCCTGATGAAGCAATCCCAGGTGTAATCAAAGAATGGTTTATCAATCTAGTTGTGACCATCCCATCTATTTTTTACTTCTTTTCTAGGACTTTGAACACCCAATATATTCTATTTTTAAACCGATAAGGATGTCTCTCTTTTTCTCTCTCTCTTTCTTTCTCTCTCTCTTTCTTTCTCTCTTGCTTTCTCTCTCTCTCTTTCTCGTTCATTGGTATGTATTCATGACAGACAAAGAGGGTGCTGTGGTGTTAATCATGACGATGTTGATGATGAAGATGACGATGATGACAACGATGTCAATTATAATGATAAGGATGTTTATGGTGATGACGGCGATGACAATGATGAGGATTAATCATCAGAATCAGAGTAATAAATATTCTACATACGTCCCTGGTTAATTGCATGCTTTCTACCTCTACTAGAAATATTGGTTTCAAATTTTGGCACAAAAACAGAAATTTGGGGTGAGGTGTGTGTGTGTGTGTGGGGGGGTAATCGATTACATTGACCCCAGAGCTCAACTGGTTTTATTTTATCGACCCTGAAAAGGTGAAATGCAAAGTTGACCCTGGTGGCATTTGAACTTAGAACATAACGTAGAAGAAATGCTGTTTAATGTTTTACCATTTTTGCTGCCTTATTGTATGAGAAATATTTCATTAAAACTTTCTCATCACCGATTTTTGTTACCATTTCTTTTATTGTTTTTGAGTTTTTGGTTGTTTATAATTTTTATTATTTCTTAATTTCTATTACTTTGAAATTTAATTTTGTCTTAAATATTTTCTTTCTTTTTAGTTTTTACAGCAGGAATGACAGAATGGAAGGATTTCCAGATGGGTTCTATTTGGTTTTATTTGTG
>NC_068996.1:56231212-56233515 GCF_001194135.2 Octopus bimaculoides
TATATATATATATATATATATATATAAAATATACACACACACACGTGTGTGTGTGTGTGTGTGTGTGTGTAAATTGAAGATAAAATTATTAAAATGATTTTATCAGTGCCCAGTGTATAATAACCACCATATTGGTAAAATTAATATCTAAATATATAATTATAAATATATAATTAGAGTATATAATCATAAATATATAACTAAAGTTGTTTGTAGATATTTGACATCTATTTCTAGCATAGAGTTCTCTAGTCATTATATTTGCTCTGGTACTATTCTGACAATAAGCACATGTCTGAGATGGGCAATTAGAATTCCTAATATACACGTGGGAAATGTATGTATATATTAGTATTTGTACGCAAGTATTGTTATTGGTATGTACATACACATTTCACTTATATGTGGTTGTTATATTCTACTGATGAGTGTAAAGTAATTTTTATTACAAAACACAAAATCTTAACATACAGAGTTGTCCGAAATCTTCTTCTATTTCCCTGCATACAGCCTTGTGCCAAAAGGAGAACAAATTTAGAGTGACTTGTAGACATTTGACATCTATTTCTAGCATGTTGGCGTTGTCCCTCCAGCGCCCTTAATTATAATTATATATTTATAATTATATACTTAAATCATCAACATCATCGTTTAACATCTGCTTTCCATGCTGGCATGGGTTGGACGGTTGACTGGGGACTGGCAAACCAGATGGCTGCACCAAGCTCCAATCTGATTTGGCAGAGTTTCTACAGCTGGATGCCCTTCCTAACGCCAACCACTCAGACAGTGTAGTGGGTGCTTTTACGTGCCACCGGCATGAAGGCCAGTCAGGTGGTACTGGCAATGGCCATGCTCAGAATGTCATATTTTACATGCCACCTGCACAGGAGCCAGTCCAACAGCACTGGCAATGACCACGCTCAAATATTTTTTCACATGCCACCGGCACAAGTGCCAGTAAGACAACGCTGGTAACAGTCACTCTCAAATGGTGCTATTTACATGCCACTGGCAAGGAAGCCAGTCAGCTGCTTAGATGGTGCTCTTAGCACTCCACTAGCATGGATGCCAGCCATCGAATTTGATTTCGTAAATATATACATATATATATATATATATTTAAGTATATAATTATAAATATATAATTATAATTATATATAATTATATACATATATATACATATATATATATATATATATATATATATATATATATATATATATATATGTGTGTGTGTGTGTGTGTGTGTGTGTATATACAGGGTGCAGTGAATAAACTGTCACCTAAATTACACAAAAACAAAAATAACAATGGTGTCTTATTTTATCAGATATATTTACCAAAATTGCATAAAAATATCTTGAAATACTAAAGAGTAAATTGATTCAATAAAATTGCCAATGGCTTCAACCTTGACCTCTAGATAACTTCGGAATCTCCTGCAACTCTTCTGGACGCTCTCTTTGTTTAAGTTGGTGAATGCTGCCATAATCCTTGCCTTCAGTTCATATTTGGCATTACAAGGAATTTTGTTGGTCTTTTGCTCAACTGCACCCCACACATAATAATAAAGGGTGGGGGATTGCAGTCTGGAAAGTTAGGTGACCCGATGTTAGGGGGTGATGTGGTTGCAGGAATTGTCTGACAGCCATGAATGGGTTCTCTTACTTGTGTGGCATGGTGAAGAGTCCTGTTTCCAGACATAGAGTCTTCCAGCAGCCACCCTCTTGACCCAGGGCTGCATTAGCTCCTCCAGACACTTGATATAGGCCTCTGTGTTGAGTGTGAGGCTGTGTGGGAAGATGAGTGTAAGCATAATATCGCCATCACTAGTGATCACTCCAAACAGCATGATGTTGTTTTTTTCACAGACAAATGTAAAGATATAAAATGGCAACAATTTACCCATCGCACCTTATATATATATATATTAATAACAATAATATGACAACAAAAGAATGAATGAGACCTCAATATTATGTAAATAGAGGAATTTATCTATCAGTTAACTGATGAGACGCTGGAGCAGACTTCAGCCCCAGCATGCGAAACTCTGAGTTTTATTATGACAATCAACTAATTGTCACATATTATATTTATAGATATATATAATATACATATTATATATATATAGGAATTTATCTGTAAAAATATGTGACAATTATTCAGTAGCCATGATAAAACTCCGAGTTTCAGATGCCAGGGTGGAAACCCACACCGCCATCTCATAGCTCTTTTGTCTTAATAACGGTCAACCACACAGTAATTTCCTTTTGTTTAACGGTCATTTTCATAGCAAT
>NC_068996.1:56233525-56241461 GCF_001194135.2 Octopus bimaculoides
ACGGTCAACCACACAGTAATTTCCTTTTGTTTAACGGTCATTTTCATAGCAATTTTCAATGGCCAGATAACTGAAGAGATGGCAGCGTGGGTTTCCGCCCCAGCATCTGAAACTCGGAGTTTTATCATGGCTACCGAATAAGTGTCACATATTTTTACAGATAAATTCTGCTATATACATAATATCAAAGTCTCTTTCTTTCTTTTGTTGTCTTTTCTATCAATATATATATATATATATATATATATATATATATGCACACACACATACATACACATATATATATATATTTACATATATATATATATATATGAAGGCACATGACTCAGTGGTTAGAGCATCAATCTTATGATCGTGAGGTGTGAGTTTGATTCCTAGACAGGGTTGTGTGTTGTGTTCTTGAGCAAGACACTTTATTTCAGGTTACTCCAGTTCACTCAGCTGTAGAAATGAGTTGCAATGTCATTGGTACCAAGCTGTATCGGCCCCTTTGCATGTTTTCCTTGGAGAACATTGGTGGCGTGGAGTAGGGAGACTGATATCCATGGGCAACTGTTGGTCTTTCATGAAAACAACCTTGCCTGGACTTTGGAGGGGAATTTTCTAGGTGCAAGCCCATGGTCATTCATGACTGAAGGGGGCCTTTACACACACACACACACACACACACACACACACATGTATAGTTCAATCCAAGTGAAAAAACAATTACCTTCAAAGGGATGGAAAACATCCAATTTTCACTGGTTCTTCAGTCAAATACCACAATATTGGTAGAGAAAACAAATCAGAACTTAAAATAGTATAATTTCAATATATAAATATTAAAAGAAATAGAGAAATACGATTGACATATTAAAAATTTATCAACATTATGATATAATATAGTTATAATATAAAAAAATATAAAATAATATAACAAATAAGTAAAACCAATATATATCCTACAATTTGCTAAATCATAAAATAAACCCTGTTTTATGATTTCGCAGTCCTTGCATGAAATTTTTTCTATTTTTTTGACAAATATTACCCTGACGAGATTCATATGCTTAAATGGGAATTTTTTATAAATTCACTATCGGATATGAATTGAAGCAAATTGTAGGATATATATTTGTTTTAATTATTTGTTATATTGTATTATATTATATCTATCCTTTAATATTCATATATATATATATATATATATATATATATATGTACTTTGGGTATGGCAGATGAGTTCAGCAAAAATTTAGATGAATATGGTACTTAAATTGAGGCACCAGAATTTTGTATGGTATTATCCATATAATTTCAAAGTAAGGTGATTAAAATCAAAATAAGCAACAAGGATATCCAGAGGTAATGCAGTACGATCGTTTTAAGCAGCTCCATTTAATTGAACAATGCAATCATTGCATCAGCCTAAGCTGAAGTGAAGGCAGCATGTTCTCTGTGTTTCTCCTTACCTTTCTGGAGATATTAAGTAAAATTATACTAATGTGTCCATCTGTTATAATTTAATTAAATTCTATGTCTTTTTGCAACAGAGGATTGCTCTGCATTTTAAATTGATGTAAAGATTGCATTGTTCAATTAAATGGAGTTGCTTGAAACGATTGTACTGCATTACCTCTGGATATCCTTGTTGCTTACTTTGATATATATATATATATATGTATGGCTATATATATGTCTATATGTCTATGTAACATATATATGTACACATATATATATATAAATATATGTATATGTGTGTGTGTATGTGTATGTGTGTGTGACATGGAAGAAACAAGTCCCATAAATACCTGAAGTTATCAAGTCTTCAGAACAAAGTATCATAGAATGTTTGTAGCAGTAATCGTCAAAATTGTACTTTAACTTGTGTATTCGATGTTGGCATGGATGTTTTAACAGGATCCCTTGATTTACAGGATCCCTTGATTTACAGGATCCCTTGATTCACAGGATCCCTTGATTTACAGGACCACATCTTACTCCAGTGTCTCTGTTTATAAATGGTTTTAACAGCCTGATGCCCTTCCTGACACTTGTCATTTTCATCAACATCATCATCGTCAGCATTACCACCACCATCATCATCATACCACTCACTCATGTGTATACAGACACACAGACAAACACATCATCATCATTATTGTCGTTATTGTTCTAATGTTCTAATATCCATTTTTTGAAGATTGCAAGGGAGAGACAGAATTTGTTGAAGCAAATTTTCTACAACTGGATGCTCTTTCTATCACAAATCCTTACCTGTTTCCGTGTAAGGCAATATTTTCCTATGGTCAGACATGTTTATATTTCATGAGAAATTGGAGATGATGATGATGATGATGATGAAGAGGAGGAGGAGGAGAACGATGATGATGATGACAACAACTACCACAACAACGACGATGACCACAACTACGACAATGACCAAAGCCACGACAATGACCATGATGATGATGACAACGATGATGATAATAATACTGATGCTGAAATAACTTTAGGAAGTTGTGAATGGTAGAATATTGCCAATTCTTTGTATAAACATTCTATGGTACTCTGCCCTAAAGACTTGGAAACTTAAAGACGTTTTAGGGACATATTTCTTCCATTTTGATTATAGAGGATTCCTATTTATTCATTTGTTTTCATAATAATATTATTAAAATAATTATTGTAAAAATGGTCCACTTGTCATTTCACCCAACTTGGAGGGAGTTAACCAACAGTAGGTAAGTGATTAACAGCCACAAGTGAATTAGGAGGAATCAACTTCAAGAATGACTCAAGTTTCAATTGTTTCATTTGGTTTTGCTGATATTCGATTACAAATCCTTTTAATTATTGAAGACAATATTGATGAATATCAGTTTCTATTGACGAGCAAATGCATCTAATTATGTTACCAAATATAAACTCCTGTATAACGGAGAGAGTTTGGATTTCTTGGTCTTGATTCCTCCTCTTCCTCCTCCTCCTCCTACTACTACTACTACTACCCACCCCACCCTCCACCACTACAACCACCACCACCACCACCACCACCATCATCATCACTAACTTTATCTTTTATTTCTTCTTCACTCAGCACTTTGTACTCAGGGTCACCATCTGCGTTTTCTCACCAAGATCTGATTTCATCATCTGTTACATCTGTCATCATTTGTCACACCTGCTTCTTCCCATTTCTGAATTATTCAATAAATATTCCTTGCTTCAAATTATACATAACTTTCCCCCACCCAACCCCCCAATCATTGTCTAATGTTGTAAATTTGTAGTTCCTTCCATGAAGCTTCAAAGATGAACATTGCAGATAGACTTGCAGTTATAGTTCTTTATTTACTGAGAATTCTTTGTCTTTGGGTCTTTCCCAAGACTGACTGTCTTCTACTACCATGAAAACTTTTAGCAGTCTACAATCATATCTTGGTCCATTGGTTGGACTGTGGAGGTAATAAACAGAGTCAAAGACATCTCACATTATTCACCATCATTCCTGAGACATTGGTAACCACTTAAGTGAGAGGGTGCATTATTTAAAATAATCAATAAATTGCACCTTCATGCATTTAGTGCAGCATTTTAGGATAATTTTGTGGACTTTGTGAACTGCAAGAATGAAATTGAGAAAAACAATCATTAAAGACATGCAGGTCTTTGATCTCTATGATTTCTTTGAATGGTAATAAAGCACTGATTGCTGGTGTATTATGTCTTTAAAGACTCACAGATGAGCTGATCTTCCACTCACTTTAAAAGAGGACATGCTGTTTGAACACAATCTCAAAGAAAGTTCCTTATTTAATATTATACAACCAGGTTGGGAACTTCATCTTTAAATGATTAAGTATTCTGTGATAGTGAGCACCACCAATAAAACCTAGTTTTATTGTGTCCATCACACTTAAGTCATTTAAATTCTTTCTGGATGGTTCCATTTTCTTGTTGACAACCAGTGATGATAATGAAAATGAAGAAGATGGTGGTGAAGGTGGTGTACTGTCTGTTTCACTTGGAATTTTTATAATCCATTTCATGGCAATTTCCAAATAGCTATTACCACCTTTCACAAGTTTTTGGAAGTCCTGATGTCCATAAACCTAACTTGTTTGATGGCAGCACATTGAATTTTAACACCACAAATGTTTTCACAGAATTGGTGATGGATAAATCAATTCCTCACAGCCTTCTCAGGATTTTCATCTTTAAAACTCACATTAGCTTCATTGCACTAATAGATGATGATTTCGAATTTGCATCTACATCATCATTTAATGTCTGTTGTCCATGCTGGCATGGGTTAGATGGTTTGCCTGGGTTGGTACATGGAAGGCTACGCCAGGCTCCAGTCTGATTTGGCATGGTTTACTATGGCTGGATGTCCTTCTTAATGCCAACCACTCCGAAAGTGTAATGGGTGCTTTAATGTGCCATGCAATCATTTAATCTTAGCCTTGTGTATACTTGAAACTTTCATGCTTTAGCATCATATTCGTCACAAAATCTTATCACTGAATCCTCAGCCCTTCATTGTAAGTTCCAGTTCCAGGCATAGATATGGTCACATGATTCTTCTTTAGATAAATACTCTCTCTTAAAGCTGAGACGTAAAATACAAAACTGAAAGATGTCCAAGACTGAAATACCAATGGAAATTGCAGGGCACAACAAGATATGCTGTTGTGTATGGTGGTTATTGTTACAGTGTGCACTGAGCCACAATGCTGAAAACATTTTGCATCATTCAAAAATGGATGGAAAACTTTAGTCTATTTTGGTCAATTTCAACCTCACATACTATTTGCTTCTAAAAGTATATTACTGCATTGGAAAACAAATTACTAACAGGTTACATCACAAAATTCAGCTAATGAATTTTTAATAAATTTGGACATGTGAGTGCTCTCACAAAAATGAAGTGTTTTTTAGAAGGGAGTGTGAAAGAGAATAAGAAAGGACAAGTCTTATATAAATAACAGTCTCAATATAAATAGAGAGAAGACAGATGGAGGGATATGAATGAATTTGAATTGTAGGTAAATTAAGTGGCTTGTTAGTTACAAGCAAGTTTGGAGTATTACAAGGAAAGATTATATTCCATGGAGAGTAGTGCAAAAGTGAATAATAAACAGGATACGTATCATGTGAATGTCACAAGTATTCACTCCTTAATTTTATCACCTTCTCATTATCCCACCATCAAGCCAATACATATTACAAGACAACTAGCTGTAGGCTACGGCTGTACAGTTTTATATTAGAACAGCTGCCGTAACAGTCCATAGCAGGAGACATAAAAATTCGTTTCTCATTATGATGTGTGGTTATTTACATTGTTGAGTGATTTCAATATTTTAGAGTGAATTTATTTCCGTTGGTGGGTGTGTAGTACTCACCAGGCACACCTAGAATATTTGTCCCTACATCATCGACACTTGAAAATGGCAGCAAAAGCCACCGCTAACTTTCTGTCTGTCTGTCTCTCTCTTAACTCAGATTCTACCTCGTTTATCCAATATCCGGCTAAACGGGACACGCTTTAATTAGGGTTCATTACGTATGTGTCTGTGTGTGCCTATAGTTTATAGTGTGTGTGTGTGTGGGGGGGGGGCGTGTCTGGTTTATATGTAAGTATATGTGTATGTATGGTCTATATGCAACTATGTGTGTCTGTGCCTGTGTCCTTGTGTGTGTGTGTGATCTACATGTAAGTATATTTGTATGTGTGTGGTCTATATGTGTGTGGTCTATATGTGAGTGTGTGTGTGTGAGTGCATGGTCTATATTAATAACATGTGTGTGTATGTTTGAGATCAATGTGTAAGTATATGTGTGCATATGTGTTGGTGTGTATGTGGTTGATATTTCAGTGCATGAGTGTGTCTATGGTCTAAAGCTAATACAACAGCATGCATGGCTGTTGCTGTGTTGTGCTTACCTGTATGTGTTCTAAATATAAGTGTGTGTGTGTGTGTGTGTGTGTGTGCGTGCACATGTCTGGTCCATATGTAAGTATATGTATGCCTGTGTGTATGTAGTCTCTATGTATGTTTACATATATGTGTGTGTATATGTCTATATCTGTATGTGGCCCACATATAAGTATATATACATGTGTGTATATGTGTGCCTATGTGCACGTGGTCTACACGTGTATATATATATATATATATATATATATATATATATATACATATGCATGTATAGGCATGCATGTGCATGTGTATCTGAATCTGTACGTGGTCAATATGTATTTGTGTGTGTGTGTTGTTATTTGTTTTTGCATTATTATTGTATTCTTTATTTGTTTGTTTTATGTCTCATGCTGCTGGAACCGGTGCTGCATTTCTATTGCAGAGTCATGGTGCTTTGGTAATAGTAGTCTGGTAGTGCTAGTATGAAGGTAATTGTAATTTGGTAATAGAGGCAATATGGGTAATAGAAGTACAATAGTAATAATGTAGTAGCAGTTGCTGTTGTTGTTGTACTAGTGGTACTTAGCAGTACTAGTAGTGGCAGCAGCAGCAGCGGTAGCAGCGGCGGCGGCGGTGGTGGTGGCTTTGGTGGTGGTGGTGGTAGTAGTAGTAGTAGTAGTAGTAGTAGTTGATGTATTGTGGTAATGGTAGAATTTTAACAGTAAGTGCAATGAGTAATAGGGAAAAGACAAAAAAGTGATAGAGAAAGAGAGAGAGAATGAACGACAGACAGGCAGACAGACGAGCAGGCAGATAGATAGATAGATAGGGAGAGAGAGAGAGAGAGAGAGAGAGAGAGAGAGAGAGAGAGAGAGAGAGAGAGAGAGATAGAAAGAGATAGATAGATAGATAGATCGATAGATATAGAGAAGGAGAAAGATAGATAGATAGACAGACAGACAGACATAAATAGATAGATGGATAGATAGATAGACGGACAGATAAACAGACATATGGACAGATAGACAGAAAGACACATCGAATGATGAGGCAGAGAAAAAAAGATATAGAAAAAAGAGAAAGAGAGAGACAGAGAAATATACACAAAGGTTGATTTGAAGAGTAAGAAAGAATGATAGGGTGGAAAAGACGATGTGGTGGGTTGAAGAAGGTTCATGTGACACTAAATGAGCAAAGGAATAAGTGAATGAATGAGAGTGCGAATGAATGAATAAGACAGAAAAATGAGTAAGGAAGTAAGTGAATTGGTGTGTGTGTGTGTGTGTGTGTGTGTGTGAGCAAGGGATAGACAGATAGAGGGAAAGAGAAAGAGAGAGAAAGAAAGAAGAACGCATTGCATTCCCTTCACACCCAATGTTTCTTAAGGGTTAGGGACTAGGGAAAGCATCTTGTGTTCTGATTTGCAATGAAGTTCAAATATGAAAGGAATAATACTACATGAAAGATATTGAAGACAAAGTAAGGGAGAGGGGGAGAGAAAGAGAGACGTGGAGGTGGGGCTGGGATGAGAAGAAACAAGGGAAAAAAAGAAAGAAAAAACAAAAGAAAGGACATTTAAGAAGGTAAAAAAAAAAAAAAAGAGAAAGTGCTAAGCATGATCTGGTAGAGACAGAGACAGTTGGAAAGGATAGTCTGAAAGACATATAATTACATACATATATACATACATCCTTCCATCTCTACTTAAATAACATATATACATATATGAACAAATACATGTGTGTGTATGTGTGTGTGTGTGTGTGTGTGTGTGTGTGTGTGTGTATGTGTGTGTGTATATGTGTGTGTGTATATGTGTGTGTGTGTATGTATATATATATATATATATATATATATTTATATACATGCACACTTATATTTATATGAATATGAATTTATGATTGTATGTATATATATGTGTCTATCTATCTACCTAGTTTATCTATCTATCTATTTATCTATCTATCTATCTACCTGATCTCTCTCTTTCTCTCTCTTTCTCTCTCTCTCTCTCTCTCTCTCTC
>NC_068996.1:56241471-56243774 GCF_001194135.2 Octopus bimaculoides
TCTCTCTCTCTATATATATATATATATATATATATATATATATATTGATATTATAATCTGTACATTACTTGTAACATACACACATCATATATGTACCAAATGTGAAGTAGGTAGATATACATAGATAGACAGACAGACAAACAGATAATGAGATGGGCAGGTGGGATGTGGAGATATAACGAAAAAATGGAATAAAAACAGAGAATAAACAAGAAAGAAGGACAATCTGACAGCTTAGCTTGGCTAATCCTGGAAGAGAGATTATCAAGAGATAGAAGCCAGAAATGGAAAGGGTTTCATTAGAATAGGAAGTGATGGTAGTGGTAGTAGTAGTGGTAGTAGTGGTGGTGGTGGTGGTGGTGGTTGAAGTGAGTGCAGGTCCGATGACAGCATCGAAGTGAGAAAGAGAGAGAGAGAGAAAGGAAGGAAAAATGCGAGGTGAAAAGGACTTGGAAAAATGAATGTATGAGAGGGGGGGGGAAGAGAGGGAGTTGTAAAACTGAAGAGTTAAAATGACAATGAAATAACTGTCCCTGACAGACATCTAACAATGATGGTGATGTAATGACAACGAGGACAACAATGGTAATGATGATGATGATGATGACAACGACGACGATGATTACAATGATGATGGTGATGAGGGGGATGACAAAGATGATGACAACAACAGTGGGATGATAACGATGTCTGGTGATTATGGTGGTGGTGGTGATGGCGGTGGTGGTGATAACAGATATGATTGTGGGGGGATGGAGGAGGGTGTGCAGTGGTGTCGGTGCTGATGCAGTGAAAAAAAAAAGAAGCAATCAGTAGTTGTGGTGCCCTGACGAAGTTCCTCACCCTTCCACCTCCACCCCCCACCCTCCACCCTGTTCCACTTGTTCTGGACAGACTGAGAGGTGTCTTGTCTATCAGTGCATTGGTGATGCAGCCATGATACAAGCAGAGTGAGACGATAGAGTGTGGAACACACAGGGTGTTTGAGGAAGGAATTGAGGGAGAGGGGGAGGAAGAGGAGAGCAAGGAAGTGAAGATACATGTGTGTGTATGTGTATGTGTGTGTGAGAGAGAGAGAGACAGAGAGAGAGAGAGACAGAGGGAAGCAGAGAGAGAGAGAGAGAGAGAGAGGGTTATTTGGAAAGGGGCAAGACGAAAGTCTGACTGACAGACACAAACAAATAGACAGATAGACAGAGGGACAGGCGGACAGACAGACAAGCAGACAGACAGACTGAGAGACAGGCAGACAGACAGACAGACAAATAAACAGATTGACAAACAGACAGACTGGGAGACAGGCTGATAGACAAACAGGTAGATAGACAGACAGACAGACAGACAGACAGACAGACAGATAGATAGATAAATAGATAGATAGATAGATAGATAGATAGATGGGTTGATAGATAGATAGACAGACAGATAGATTGATAGATGGATAGATAGATAGATAGATAGATAGATAGATAGATAGATAGATAGATAGATAGATAGATAGAAGGATAGGCTGACAAACAGACAGATAGATAAATATGAAGATAGATAGATAGACAGGTAGGTAGATAGATAAACAAATATACACATATACAGCAAGAAAGAAAGAGAGAGAGATAACAATAAGAGACAGAGAGAAAAAGATGTTGAGATGAGATGTGATGTAAGTAAGATTGGTTGAGGGTGGGAAAAAATCCACCCCTTCCTGAAACAGAAGAATAGAAACTGGAAGCTGGAAGGTTAAAGGAAGAAGATATGGGGGAATAATTAGATCATCAAATGAACAGCATAGAGAAAGGGAAAAATGGAGGGACCAGGCAGAATGCATATAGGAGTGTTGTTGTTGTTGTTGGTGGTGGTGATGGTGGTGTGGGGGGGGGGGTTGAAGTGAAATGAGATGGGAATAAAATTAAACAAGATGGGAGTGATGGGTGAAAAGGAGAGTAGTGGGAGATGAGGGGGATAATGAAGTAAAAAAGAAAGGAGGAGGAGGAGGACGAGAAGGAAGAGGAGAAGGGGAGAAGGAGAAGAATAAGAAAGAAGAGGAGATGGAGGAAGAGAGGGAAGAGGAGAAGGAGGAGAAGAATAAAGAAGAAGACGAGGAGGAAGAGGAGGAGGAGGTGGAGGAGGAAGAGGAGAAGGAGGAGAATAAGAAAGAAGAGGAGATGGAGGAAGAGAGGGAAAAGGAGAAGGAGGAGAAGAATAAAGAAGAGGAGGAGGAGGAGGAGGAGGAGGAGGTGGAGGAGGAAGTGGAGAAGGAGAAGAATAAGAAAGAAGAGGAGATGGAGGAAGAGAGGGAAAAGGAG
>NC_068996.1:56245448-56250878 GCF_001194135.2 Octopus bimaculoides
TATATATATATATATATATATATATATATATATGTGTGTGTGTGTGTATGTGTGTGTATGTATACTTATATATATGTGTACAGATAGATAGATACTTAGATAGATAGATAGATAGATACACACATACATACATATATATATATACATACATACGTTGTGTGTGTGCGTGCGTGCGTGTGTGTGTGGGTGTGGGTGTGGGTGTATGCGCGCGCACGTGTGTGTGTGTCATTTACATTTGCACATTGAGTTCTATCATTTGTCATTTTTGTCTACTGAAGGAATCACACATGTCAAGAACTCTTGATACAATGAAGTGAATCATTGACTGTTTCCAAATAAACTGCCATAAATATTTTAAGATGCTTTGCCCCATTTATTCCCCTAAATATGCATCCTGATTCAATGCCTCACTTCTTCCCTCCTTTAAATTCATTTGCTGCCTTTACCACTTTCCAGTGCCTTCCATCTACTGCTATATCATTTTTAATAATATCCCATATCATCTCTGTCTGGTCATCTTACTCAATCAGTTCCATGTGCACCATTTTTCTTGATTTGCTTCAGTTCTTAAATTGTTAAGCAGTGAAACCATTTGCTATTCTGAACTCTGTGCAGTCTTTTGTATTGTCTCATATCCTTCGTCAGCACAAAGCTGCTCCAGACATTTATGATTTCTTTCTGAACCTTAAATTCATTCTTTTTCACATTATTACCATTTCTGCTCCTTCTCTGTTCTTTCAATCTCTGCTCAGTCAAGACTCCCAATCTCACAAATACACACTGTACAACACTCCTATAAACCAGGTCTTATGACACTTTTTAATGAATCAGATCAAATTTCTGCCAGTTTTTTGTCAGCAAATGTGTTTCCCTCCAAAAAATGTGACCCCTCCAAAACAGCAATACAAATGACTGAAACCATAGGTCTTAGAACCAAAGCTCACAAATTCCATGAATGATTCACATGTAGCTACATTGAAACAGCACAGCTGAAGAATGCATTTCAAATTTTTTTTTAAATTCCTCCAGTTTCACTAACTGAGTTGCTTTTTGCCCTCCACTGAAATTCTGTAAAACTAACAACACTTCCAAAGTCTGTCTTATTAGTCTTCTAGCTCAATGGTTGCATTGCCTAATTTACAAGCTTGCATACCTCTCAAGCTGCACCTGGTCTTTCCTTCCTCAAGAAGATCTCTACCAGCTTTTCTGAATTTTCTTGTAACTAAGATAAAGTAGAACTCTTTGTGAAGAAAACTCCCACATTTGCAATTCCATTTTGGAATCAACTGTCCAGTGTAGATCTACTACAGAAGAGAGAGAGAGAGAGAGAGAGAGAGAGAGAGAGAGATCTTTATTCCAGTACTCACCACCTACTACAAACAGGTGTTAAGTGTTTAATGATATTTGAATGTTTCAAACAAGTTCAAAAGTATTCCTTTCTGTTATGAATGGCAATGGCTTTCACCATATTGTGGGTTCTTATTTAATCTTGGGTTTATCCTTTTCATATGGTCATTATACAGTGTCCTAGCCACAACATCATGTCTCATCAGTAGATAATACTGTGATACGTATGTATGTATGTATGTATGACAGGCTTGTACACAGTTTCAATCTATTGAATTTAATCATGTCATTGTTCAAGTTGAAATTATAGAAGAAAAGAGTTTCTCAACATGCTGCTCAGTATGAATGAAACCACAGCCGTGTGGTTTTGTGAAACAAGCTTGTTAAACATAAATGGTGATTACAGTTCTGATCAAAGGTTGAATTTAAGCTGGCCTAGGATTAAACAACAACGACATATTAATAATAATAATAATAATAATAATAATAATAATAATAATAATAATAATAATAATAATAATAATAATAATAATAATGATAATAACAACAACAAAAACAATAATAATATTAATAATAATGATAATAATAATAATAATATAGCAACCATACTCTGGGATATGCCAATACACACAGATACAGAAATTAAGGCAAATAGACTAGATATAGTTGTCAAAGATCATGAAGGAAAAAAATGCTTTCTAATTGATGTATCAATACCAGCAGATGACAACGTTTCTCTAAAAGAAATGGAAAAACTTTCAAAATACAAAGACCTGGAAATAGAGATAACTCGAATGTGGAATCTAAAAACAGAAACAATTCCTATCATAGTAGGTGCCTTAGGTATAATAAAAAAATATTCAGACAAATACATAACAAAAACACCAGGACTTACAAATATATATAACATACAGAAAATTGCACTACTGAGTACTGCACACATCCTACGCAAAACACTTTCAATACAGTAAACATAAGAGCACCACAGCAAACCACAGCACATTCCCAAGGCACACAGAGCTGCGCTCGGTAGTGAAGTGAAAGCACGTTATAAAAATAAAACTACTGAACAATAATAATAATAATAATAATAATAACAAAAACAAAAACAATAATAATAATAATAATAATAATAATAATAATAATAATAATAATAATAATAATAATAATAATAATAATAATGATGATGATGATGATGATAATAATAAATAAGTGAACATGGAATCTGAAAAATGGTTGTTAAATGGAAAATATATATTATTTAGCCCTAAGCAAATCATTACAGATTTGTACATGTGTATGAGTGTGTGTGTGAGTGTAAGTGAGTGTTTGTGTGAGTAGCGTGTGTGACTGTGTGTATGTGTGTATGTATCTGTGTGTGCGTGTGTGTATGTGTGTGTATGTGTGTGTGATGAAGTGTTTTCAGATAAGATTGTGTAGTAATCATGTTTTACTGAGAGGGTATTAGCAACCTGGCTGCAACAAGAAACTGAAACCGGGTTATGAAGTCAGTTTACGAGTCGAAGAAGGAGGATACTAACAGTCTCTCCTTTCTTGCCAGGCTGTGAGGAATATTTATAACGGAAAATACAATTGTAAGATGTTAATGAAACCCAACAAGAAAGGACGAGAGAGAGAGAGAGAGAGAGAGAGAGAGAGAGAGAGAGAGAGAGAGAGAGAGAGAGAGATAGAGAGAGAGAGAGAGAGAGAGAGAGAGATGGGGGTGGGGTGGAAGATGAGTTGATAAAGTTAAAGAAGAGACATGGCAACTTCAAAGAAAATAATCGACAAAGCAGCAAGTTCTGAAGGAAAGCAACATTCAAGATAATTGCAATATAGCAGGACAAGATTCAGTTCCAAATATTGAGATATAGTCGGTCGGTCGGTTGGTTGGTTAACCGGGAAGGCTGTAAGAATTGAAAGGTGTTTGTTTGTTGTTGTTTCCATTCCGAGACTAGTACTGATTCAGCAGACGTATAATCAAATGCCTTCCAGACATGACTCCCTCGGTTATTCATTTGCAAGGATAGTGTATCTAAGCTTATATTGGCTATTATATCTATTAACGTAAATGATTCTATCCTAATGTTGAAAATTATCAGATATATTTGCCTTTGTAAGCAGATATTTCACAATTTTCTATAATTATATTTGTTTAGTTCAACAGAGAGGCACTTATGAATGTATTCTCTACTTGTTTCTCCTTATTCACCCATTCTTCATTTAACTATATGTTCAACAAAATTTAAATCGAGGGAGTTTTACGAAGCTTTTTAAAATCTTTAAAGGGACTACATGTTACTGACGATGCCCATGGTGACAGATATGCGCATCTAACATTCTCACCTGATGGACGATTTTTGTCTCAACTACCGAAATAGCTTGCGTGTCTAAACATAGCACGTACACAAGAGGAGTTAGTTGATATAATCTGCCGCAGAGCTCGACAGGTACTTCATCTATTGAAGGCAAAGTTAGCATCGGTGTGAACTCAGATTATATAAAGGACCCACATACCACAAGGGCCCACATACCACAAGGGCCCACATACCACAAGGGTCCACATACCACAAGGGCCCACATACCAGAAGAAATATTATCCAATGCTTTAAGTATTCAGCCATTTTACCGTCTTCACAACAACAGTAATAGTTTCTAATATAAGGACAAAGCCAGCAATATTAGGAGGATAGGTTAGTCGGTTACATCCAACTCCAGTATTTGACTGGTAATTTATTTTACCGACTCTGAAAGGATGAAAGGCAAAGTTAAGAGTTAACATCAGGGGAATGCGAACTCAGAGCGTAAACAGTTGGAAGAGATGCTGTTAAGTATTTCATCTGACGTTGCTAACGATTCTGTACCACTTGCCAATGGCATTAAATGAGTAAAGCGAGAGAAAACTGAAAAAAATCAAAGTGGCTTGAAATATTGGTTTCAAATTTTGGTAGAAGGGCAGCAGTTTCGGGAATGAAATTAAGTCGATTACATCGACCCAGTGCATGACTGGTACTTATTTTATCGCCACCGAAAGGATGAAAGGGAAAGTAGACCTCGGCAGAATCTGAACTCAGATGGACGAAATGCCACCTAAGCATTTTGCCCGGCGTGCTAACAATTCTGCCAGCTCGCCGCCTTCAAAGCGGCTTGAAATACTGAAACAAGTAATAGCTTTCGTATATTGATAAAACTACGGTAATTGATTAGAAGGTGATCACTGTGCATAATGTAGATTACCCTTCATAGAGACTGGCTATATTATTGAAGGAAGAATATCAGATATGACAGCAGAAGACAGGAAAAGTGCAAACAATATAAGATCATAGATTTCACAATATCATATGATAACACGGAGAAAATTTAGGAATATAAGGACCGACTGAAAGTGATGAAAAGATTGTGGGACACAAGGGGAAAAATTGTTCCTGTACAAATTGGTGCATAATTTGTGGACTTGACACAATACTTAAAATATTCCCTGGGTGAGTGAAGGATATTAGAACTAAGGCACACATTGTCGACCGGCAGATTAGTGTAACACCAGTATTCATCAAGGATCCTAAGATTGTTGAAATGTGAGAAAATATGTTGTTACCAAATCTTCAATGAAACCACTATCCAGTTCTATATTTAAGAGATGAGGGATTATGTACACTATTTACAGAGAGGAACTTGACAAAATAATTCTGGAAATGGAGGAAAACAATTTCGTTAATAAGGCTGGATCTAGGATTTTAAGGTCAGAAAGAAGAACACCTGTATCTTATGGTCTCCCTAAATTACACAAAAAGTTCGAAAGATTTCCTCCAATGCGCCCAATTTGCAGCGGATATGAATGCTGTACGGCCAAAATTTCGGAATGGCTGGATGGCTTTCTACTCCGCGTCACAAAACGATCAAGTTCCTATATTCGGGATACCTTTGATTTTGTATCTAAAATCAACAACTTTTTTAAGCGCCGAGGCCGTACTGAAAACTGTTTTTTGGTAACCATGGATGTTTCTTCCTTATATCCCAATATTGACCACAATGAAGGGGTAGAAGCCTGCATGGATGCCTTTGAAAAGCGGTCAAATAAAAGTA
>NC_068996.1:56250888-56251463 GCF_001194135.2 Octopus bimaculoides
AGGGGTAGAAGCCTGCATGGATGCCTTTGAAAAGCGGTCAAATAAAAGTATTCCATCAAATTTACTCTGTAGATTATTGAGGTTTGTGTTAGAAAGTAACACAATGAAGTTTGGACAAAGATTTTACCACCAGTCGAAGGGTTGCGCCATGGGTACCCATATGGCAGTTAATTGTGCTAATGTGTTCATGACGAAATTCGAGACACAGTTACTGAAGACATTCAAATCCCTTCATGGTCATGAACCAATACTCTGGTTACGGTTCATTGACGACGTATTTTTTGTCTGGGAAGGATCACAGGATAGTTTAATGGACCTCTTGCATTTCTGTGACTGTTATGCTAGAAACCATGGCTTTAAGTCCAACATAAAATTTACATCTAGTTTTTTCAAAAACTAGCGTTGAATTTTTGGACACAAAAGTCAAGTTTTCTGGAGGCAGAATAGTGACAGAGTTATTTTGTAAGCCAACGTCATCTCACATTTATCTCCACCGCCGCTCCGATCATCCACATTATCTTATTTGGTCAAATCCGAAATTCCAATTTTTTAGGATAAAACGGATTTGTACTGAC
>NC_068996.1:56251563-56259556 GCF_001194135.2 Octopus bimaculoides
ATAATAATAATAATAATAATAATAATAATAATAATAATAATAGCACCACCCAAATGTCTGTACCTACCTATAAGTAATGGGGAAGAGGAATGATGCAGGTAGAACTGTGCTATAGGATCTTCACAATAGCAATGAACAGGTACTTACATAGTACAGTGGACTGGATTCTATGGCTTGTGTGCAAGCACAAAAGTAGCAAAATATCACATTCCAATGTCAAAGAAGCTTATATATTTGCAAGGGAACTTGGCATCAACCCTGAATTAGATGAAGAACCTGAAACCACTGTCGCCAAATAAGCAAAACAGATCAAACAGACTGCAAAAAAAGACGGGCAGAAACAAATTGAGGGGCGGTGAAGCCAGAAGCCTCTGCATGGACAGTATATACTTCAAAGCCGACTAAAGATTTTATATTTGTTTCATTATTGCCCACAGGGGGCTCTAAAGGTTTCATATTGGCGGCACAAGACCAAAGCTTGCTTACCAAAAACTAACGTTCTTCAAAACGGTTCTGACCCTAAATACAGATTTTGCGCTACATTTGACGAAACAATAGACCATCTTGTCTCGGAATGTGCTGTGCTGACACCAAACGAATATAAAAATCGTCATGATAGGGTAGGACAGTATTTACTTTGGAAAATAGGTAAACACTCCTGCTTACTGGTATGAACATCATCCTGAGCCAGTCGCTGAAGTTAAAATGTCACTATTCTCTGGGGATTTTCCAGTCAACACTGACAGAACGATCCAGGCTAATCGACCAGACATAGTCATTAAAGATAGGGAAGACTAATAGATGTAAGTGTTCCTACTGATAAAAATATATCTGTAAAGGAATTTGACAAATTAACTTAATATAAAGACCTGGAAATTGAAACACAAAAGATGTGGGATCTTAAAAACGAAAACTGTTCCTGTTATTGTAAGTGTCCTAGATATGATAAGAAAGGGATGTCAGAAACATCTAGATAAGATTCCAGGAGAACCATGTCTCAAAGAAATCCAAAAGATTATATTGCCAAGTATGGCCCACATCCTTAGAAAAACCCTATCATTTTAAATGTTTGTGTTGTATTACATAACGATTTTTCGCTACTGCCCCTGTCACTTCACTCGTCAAGCTTTCAGTCAAACTGCAACATCTCAGCAATACTCGCCCTAGGAAGATGGGTGTGACTCGGCAAGTGACTGTAACAAAAATGCAGATTAAAAGTAAATAATAATAATAATAATAATAATAATAATAATAATAATAATAATAATAATAATAATAATAATAATAATAATAATAAGAAGAAGAAGAAGAAGAAGAAGAAGAAGAAGAAGAAGAAGAAGAAGAAGAAGAAGAAGAAGAAGAAGAAGAAGAAGAAGAAGAAGAAGAAGAAGAACAACAACAACAACAACAACAACAACGACGACACCGGGGACGTTTAACATGTGAAAGCTATAAAACACTGCTCCGAAATTTATCCAAAAACATTGGGAATAAAGACAACAAATGGAGTCTAAAATAACTGACAAAGTGTTGGACTACATCCAAGTAAGTAATGCTCATTAAAGTTTACTTCTATTTTCCTAATGAAATGATGTATTTTAACTGTGTGTCACCTCTGTCACTCGCACAACACGTGTAAACACGCTCGCCACACTGACAAAGCAGTGGACTACACCCAAGTAAGTAATATTCATTAAAAGTGTTGGACCAAATCCGAGTAAGT
The DNA here is from genome assembly GCF_001194135.2 of Octopus bimaculoides. Classification (NCBI taxonomy): domain Eukaryota; kingdom Metazoa; phylum Mollusca; class Cephalopoda; order Octopoda; family Octopodidae; genus Octopus; species Octopus bimaculoides. Next base: position 56,253,287 of record NC_068996.1, read on the forward strand.
ACACATCACAAACACCTAAGTACGTAAACTAACCAATTACGTATACACCCCAGTTTTATATGAACACATTTTAATATTTCAAAATAACATTAAATATTGTATAAACAGGTGCACACACACACATACCCCACCACAGCATTAAACAAATATATACCCTCCACGGAAAAAATGGTGAATATTAGATTGTTTGTTTCTTTGTCTCGTTTGACTACATTTATTTGTTTATAATTATAAAAGTGGTGCTCTATCAAATTGTCTACGCTAATAGATAAGACGCGGAGCCTAGTACTAACACGAAAGAGTTAATGACAATTAGTCAAAACTCATGTCGGATCAGAAGAAATATTAACGATGACAAATAGTAAAAAATGAAAATAATAATACCAGTGATGATAATAATAATAATAATAAAAGGAAGCGGTTGGAATCTCCCTGTGTCCTGATCGATGATACATCTAGTGATGGTGTCACAGTAAAAACACTGGTAATTGCGCAACCTGATAATGGCCACCTCATATGAGTGACAATGAAAATAACAAAATATCGTGAAAAAAGGTGGTAATGAAGCTGAAGCCCTTGATGGTGTTACACCCGGCAGGCTCAGAGATACTGGTCTGACTCCAGCTTGTCGTTATCCAGCAAGGGAACAGCACACAAGGTGTAGACGGAATAAACAAATCAATGCTGTGGTCAGGGAGTGTTACTACCTAAGCAACCCCGTAGGCGAAGATGGTATTCATCTTCGGGGGTACCGACAACGTATGTATAATCAATGGAGAGAAAGAGGAACAGAGATTATGTGATCAAGCTAAGAGCAATAAGTAATAAATGTTGGTTCACAGAAGTAGAGCTCGAAGCTATCAAAAGACGTGTCATGGAAAACAGCAGCAGAGGAAACGATGAAAATACAGTTCTTACGGATAAAAGTAATCTCATAGCAGAAAACAGGGATGAGATCTGTAATAAACCAGGAAAGGAACAGTGATAGCTTGCTCAATGAGAGAATCTAGATGGTCTGGAAGAAGACAATAAAACTAATGGTGACAAGAAAGATGAACAAAAGGCAATCTACGACAGAATAAAGGTAAGGCTACAAAAGGAACGACAGTGACATTATTTGCGACCTTAAAAAATTTGATCGGTGGAAATAGAACCAAGAAACGAAAAATGTAATTCTGAAATACCTCAGAACAAAAAACATCAGAGAAACAAATAATTTGATCAAGGCAGCAAGTATTGTTGTAGCAGAAAACGTGGGTGTTGATGTCAAGAAAAAGAAGCATAATGGGAGTGAAAAAAGAAAAGATCCATGGGGGAAAAGAAGAAGACAGGCAGGGTTAGACATGCTCTCGAAGGAAATCTCTGTGTTAGACCGAAAAGAGAAAGGGGAGCTTAAAAGAGAACAAAAATATAGGGCACTGAAAAGGAAGTATAATATTGAAAGAAAGGGCCTGAAAGTGGTAATGGAGGAACTGAAACAAAGATGGTAAAATACGACCAAAGAATGGAGGGTTACCACCAGAATAGGTTATTCAGAGTAGATCAGAAGAGATTCTATAAAGAAATAAATGGAGAGTGTACAGATGAAAAGTTGATACCAGATAACATTGGAAGTCAAAGGCTTTGGAGTGACATCTGGAGCAAAGACAAGGAGCACAAGAAGGATGCCGAATGGTTGCAAGAACTGAAATAAACAGTAGTTTGTCCAAAACATTTCAGTTAGGGAAGTGAAGGAAATGAGTAAAAAGAAATGAGCAACTGGAAGGCCCCGGGACCAGATGGAGTTCAAAGCTACTGGATCAACAGATTTGGTGAATGTCATGCACGAATCGCTGCACAACTCAACACCTTGTTATATGCTGACCAAGTAACACCAGAGTGGTTGACGTTGGGTAAGACAGTGCTGTGCTTGAAAAACATCGAAAAATGCAATACGGTAGACAATTACAGGTCGATATCCTGCTTGCCACTTACGTGGAAGTTATTGACTGGAATAGTCGCAGAGTCAATGTAGGAACATCTGGAAAAAATGGAGTCCTGTCACATGAGCAGAAGGGTTGCAAGCGTAAGTGCAGAGGTACCAAGGTTCAACTCCTGATAGACAAAACTGTACTTAGAGACTGCAAGATGAGAAAAAGTAACTAAGCCACGTCATGGATCAACTATCGTAAGGCGTACGATATGATCTAACATTCTTGGATTATGGAGTGCATGAACCTATTTGGTATTGCATCGAATGATGAGTGATTGCTAGGAAAAGGTATGGCGAATTGGATGACGGAACTGACAGCATACGGAAGAAATTTAGGGACAGTAGAAATTAGGAGGGGCATCTTCCAAGGGGACTGCCTGTCCCCACTGATCTTTGTACTGTGCATGATACCACTAACACTGATTCTGAGGAAAGCAAAAGCTGGGTATGTATTCAAGAACTGCCAAGAAAAGTCAACCATTTGTCATTCATAGATGACCTCAAACTTTATGGTAAAGATGAAGCCCAAGTCAGTTCCCTCGTTGATACGGTGTATACCTTCAGTGCTGATATCAGAATGGAGTTCGGACCGAGGAAGTGTGGTGTTTTAGTATTGAAGAGAGGCAAAATTAAATGTATGGATGGGCTAACGATACCATTGCGGGAGGTTATGAAGCAGATAGAAGAGACGGGCTATAAGTACTTCGGGATTTTGGAAATGGAAAAATTGATGGAGAAAGAAATGACAGAAAAATTTAAGGTGGAGTTCTTGCACAGACTGAGATTGATCCTTAAGTTGAAATTAAACGGACGGAATAAGATCGAAGCTATCAACAGCTGGACGGTTTCACTCCTTAGATATGGAGCAGGGGTAATCGCATGGACAGTAGACAAACTAAACAGCTTAGACAGAAAAACAAGGAAGTTGCTAACTAGAAGTGGGACACTCCACCCAAAAAGTGAGACAGACAGACTGTATATACCAAGAAAAAGAGAGGGAAGAGGATTGATTGGATGCGAACACAGCATTAGAGCAGAAGAAACAACATAGCATGGTATGTAAAGAATGCCACAAAACTGCTATTACTAGAAATAAGAAGGTCAGGTTTGTGTAGGATGAAAGATTGCAAAGATAAAGCACTGTACAAGAAATTGAAAACGAACGAAACTGAAAATAGGTGGGTAAAGAAGAGTGCATGGTCAATTTCATAGGGATGTTGAAGATAAGACAGAGAAAAAAGATGGCTGTGGATGACTAAAAGTGATTTAGAACTGGAATTGGGGGCTCTAATCTGTGCTGCCCAAGAGCAAGCAACAAAATAGACAGCACATCAGAAAGTGATAAGTACAGAATCTGTGGACAAAACAGTGAAATCTTATGGCATACTACCAGTCAATGTACGCCACTAGCCCCAAAAGAATACAAGAGACGTCATGACAACATAGCAAGGATTGTCCATTGGATACTTTGCAACAAGTATGGATTGACAAAGCAGAAAAGTGTTACGAACATAAATCCAAAGGCATCATCGAAAATGATAATGCAAAGATCCTATGGGATTAAATGATTCAGTGCAACCATGAGACAGAGAATAGGAAACCAAATATAGTGTTAATTAGGAAAGAAAGCAAACGATGCTGGATCATAGATATAGCATGCCCAACTGACAACAAGGTATGCGATAAGGAAGAAAGAAAAGTCGATAGATATGACAGGTTAGCTTGGGAAGTTAAGCGGTTGTGGTCGATGAAAAAGGTGGTAGTAATACCAATAATTGTCGGAGCCCTGAGAACAATGAGTAAAACTCTTGAGAAGTACATAGAACAAGTAGGGGCTGCAATAAGGGTGGAGTACTTGCAGAAAACCACACTGCTTGGAACCGCTCGAATACTCCGGAAGGTGCTCGAAAAATAAGAGGTGTTACCTTAGTTCACTGGTAGTGAACAGCTGGCACCGTAGTAAATCTCCAGCGAAAGAAGCTGTGCATAGGCAATAAAACAACAACGACAACAACAACAGCAACAACAACATCAGCAGCAGCAACAATAACAACAATGATAATAATAATAATAATAATAATAATAATAATAATAATAATAATAATAATAATAATAATAATAATTGCCTCCTCATTGATATGACTGTCCTAATCGATATAAATGTATCTGTCAAGACCTACCAAAAACTGAGCAAGTATAAAGATCTTGAAATAGAAATTAGCAAAATGTGGAACCTGAAGACTAAAACACTACCTATTGTCATAGGTGCCCTGGGAATGACAGCGAAACGGGCTGATTACTACCTAGCTCAGATAGCAGGAAACTCCAAAATCGCAGAAATTTATAAGACAGTGCTCGTGGGACTTGCCCATATCCTATGTAAAACACAGTTTATGTAAGCTCAAATTTGAAAACAAACACAATTTTCTTATGTTTTCTTAAAGATTCTCTAGAACAACACTATGTACAAAACTAAATATATGACACCCTAGGCATAACACCAACATGAACTTCTAACTTGTCTCTTAATAATAATAATAATAATAATAATCCATTCTACTATAAGCACAAAGCCTGAAATTTTGACGGGATGGTGGTGGGACTAGTCGATTACATCGTCTCTAGCACTTGACTGGAACATTACTTCACCAACTTGGAAAGGATGAAAGGCAAAGTCGACTTCAGTGGAATTTGAACTCAGAACACGAAGAATGTTGCTCAGCATTTTGTCTGTTGACCACACAGTGCATATGGTATAATGTAGTTTAATGGCGTGCAAATGTAGAATAATATAACTGATTATGTGTGTGTGTGTGTGAATATATACGCACCAGATATACAAACTTGCACATGTACATATATATATATATATACATACATACACACCCGCAAACACACGTACATATATACACACACACACATACATGCATACACACATACATGTGTGTGTGTACTCACACAAAGCATACATGTATGTGTGCGTGTTCTTTTCCATGTGTTTGAATGTAGGTATGCATGCATATGATATGCACATACATATAGAGGCATGTGCACGTGACCATACACACACACACACATATGGATATGTGCATGTGCGTATGTAAGGGCGGGCGTATAGGTGGATAGACAGAGAGACGCTGTTGCACCGTGGATAATGATAGTCAGATAGATAACGATGACCGATCAGGGGGAAACAATAAACAGATGGTAATAAAACGGGAAATAAGCTATGCTCTCTTATCTGCCCAATTGACAGAAGATTAAATTAATTAGCAATAACAACAACAACCAAAAGTAATATGCATATACGTTTGCATACAACTATACAAAGGTACGTGTATTGCTTTGGGCGTGCGTATGCAAGTGCATGTAAAGAAAGCCTAAGTGCACTCACATGAAAACTCACACATACTTACACAAGCAACCTGCAGGCAGATAAAAAGACGCTCACCGCCACAAAGCGCACAGTACTCACACTTCAATTATAAAGTACACGGACATATACAGAGTTATATATATATATATATATATATATATGAGACAATTACAGTGAATACGGAGATTAGTACATTTGCGTATTTTTTATTATTTTCACAGTCAATTGTCCAACATGTTTGGTTTAAATATGACTGACACGTGTTTCTGTTGCATAGAGAACTGGAAACTGCATTTGTACCCAACTTCAACTCTGCAACTTTGTGCAAGGTCTGTCTGCAGATGTTGTCCGAAGCCAATTGAGTGTATTTATGCTTGGCTAATGTTATTTAGCTAGGTTGCTATGGTTTTTGAGAGACAAACGAATGTAAGTTGCTGTGGTGGATTTAGAAACTTGATATGGCTATAAAGTTACTAAGCAGTTGACCTCATTTCGATCCTAGGTTTAAGTTCGAAATGTGAGTCCTAGACCTTTAAGCAGGTCAAAGTGTATCTTTTCAATCCTAGTTTTAGTTGGTGATCGTCCGATGTTTTGTACGACAACCAGCTACTAAATGAAATGGATCTTTCTGAATTGACGGGCGACACTTTTCATTTATGTTTTATGTAGTGTTTTTGGTACCGAAACACTTTCAAACATCGTATACTTGTATATTTTGTGTTATAGAACAGATAAAAAATTTTGTATTCGAAGTTATTTCATGTAAAAAATTGTCGTATTTCGGTAATTTCAACCAATCACTGACGTCTATTGAGGTGAAAACAATTACTGCCGTAACGGTGTAATGGGATCTTTTCCCTTGAATAAAATTAGTGCCGTTGTTTGTCAACAACAACTATCAGCGGTACTGTTATTTATAACA